>NC_056726.1:745888782-746113717 GCF_019279795.1 Protopterus annectens
TAACATGTCATAAAAGTTCCATACACCACTGGTGCAGATGTATGGAATACTTTTATTTTTTGGCTATGCTCTGATTTAGCTATTCCAGCTGCTGTGTGTCTTAATTATGGGTTTTGCAATGAGTACTGCATGTGTGGGGCCTTTACTGGGGAGATCTACTTGCCTGTCTTGATTAATCTGTTGCCCTTTAATTCACTTTTAGACCTGGATCCCCTCCCATTATCAGGCATGCATCCACCTGCCATCTTCCTTGTTTTGTACTTTCCCTATCCAGTCATGTGGAAATGTGCCTTGTAGCTGATATACTGCATATTGTCTTTGTTCTGCTTTGACACTTTGCTGTTTTCTTTGCAGTACAGCCCCTCCCCTTCCCTGTTCTGCAGGTAGCTGCTTGCAGCCTTGTTAGTTGTTGTCAATGGCCCACTGTAGGCTCCTAGGTGTTAATTAGTCATTTGTGCTCCAATTTCACTGCTGCAGCATTTCCTTATTTCTTTCCTATATCCTTCCTGTTTCAGCTGCAGTGTGCGCCACTCATACCCGTTTACCGGGTTTACGTGCATTTTCATCTCCGTTCACATGCATACACGGTTACCTTGTCTACACTCAGCTAAGCATAGCTATGGGCAATTCGACACACCCCTATCCTGCAGCTTTGCCTAGCTAGGTGCAAACCAGTTTAGCAATGCTCCAATGTGCTTACAGAAATGGCAACAAACCCCTCTCTTGATGTCATCTTTATCTCAAGGGCTCACCTCGGTGTTATAATGCTATGCTGTGAGGTGCATCCTTACATCAGCAGGGAATCTGTGATTCACTATTACTCCTCTCATTTGCATGGCATTGCCTACTAATTCCTAGCTACTGTGCATAACACTGTCACTTCCCCTTAGCAACCCTTGCGCTGAGTATGGTGTAGCATGCCTGCCATTGACTATTATGGGGAAATCGTGATATGTGTTTCATTGCGGTTTTAGTCTATATTTTTATATACTCCTTGCGATCCCCTTTGTGCACCGCTGCCCTGCGCTTCCATGTCATGATAGTGCGACTATATATATTAAATGTTAATTTTATATTTTGTACATGTTTTTTAATGCCAATGGCTATATATTTAGACATTGACATATATTAACAATATAATACATGTGTTTGGTCGGCTGTCATGGCTCCAATTTTATGTTTTCAAAATTGTAAACCATTTTTTACGGTTTACATTTCCGCATGCTTACACTATGCCTGCACCACTTCCTGAATTGCTACATACCTTCATTTGCATGCTACACTGCTGGAAATGGGGTATTTAGCATACAAGGCTCAGGAGTTGTGCAGACGTAGCATACGCAGGTAGTGCAGGTGGGAACGGCTCATACCTGAATCGCTCAGTGGCCATCTTTGGTGTTAGAACGCTGACTCTACACCTGCACCTGGCGCAAGCTTCATGAATCTTGGGTTCACTGTACGATACTCTCTAAAGACATACTCTCAACCTCTCACTGAAATGACAAAACGATTTTTATATATAGCTCCTGCCTGTACAATCCACTAAGTTGCATATGGGCTTTCTCTTTAGTAACTTCCACCGTTTTAAAATCTTAGAATGTGTAAATGTAACTACTGTTTGTGTATAAATGTAAATAGAAATGTAACTACTCTGCATTTAACTAGAACTTTGGTATAATGCAATGTGGGCAAATACAGTTTTTTTCCTTGGACCTCCACTGAAAATGGGTATTACCCAGATGGACGTTCCTAGTAAATAAAGACAAACACAATAAATAAATGCATTTGTTGAGTAAAATTTGATGAATTTTACATTGCCAGCTTTTCTTTTAAGGGAAAAAATGAATACTGCAATAAAATTAATAATTATTTTGCCTGAGTACCTATGAATACCTCTCAATCTCTTAGCACACAAAATCTGGTTAAAGCCTAAAATAATGGTGGGACAAAGGCTCAAAAGTAGAGACAGATTTTAAATATTGCTCCTATAAATTTAAAAAAGTTGCTAGAATAACAAGATTTGTGTTAGTATGCATTTTCCAAAGGAATAAAGTCTGAAACTCAAATGCATGTCATTATTTAGGGATTTTAATCCTCAATGACTTGTCAAAAAACCACAAATTTTATGAGGAAAACAAAACATAAAATATGAAGCAAAAATCTGGACATTCTGTAAAAATCTGTACAGTTGAGAGGTATGCAATGTGCTTTAAAATGTAAAAAAATAAAGTTCTGTGGAGCAACCTTCCTTATGTAGGAGTTTTATTCTGAACCATCTACACACATATGTATGTCTACACATACTCATACATGCTCGCATACAGGCACTCACAAATACTCATGCAGTCATATTCATGCAATCACACACTTGCATGTGCACACTAACACTCACTCACATGCACGCATTCATATTTGCATATACACATGACTCATGTATAATTATATACACATACTCATACACTCACAAAGATGAACTTGCACACACTCGCATACACCCACTAACACACACTTGCATACATATATGCACTTGTACTGTCACATACATGCATTTACAAACACTGGCATACATGCACTCACTGACACTTGCTGACAACTGGACACACACACACACACACACACACACACACACACACACACACACACACACACACACACACACACACACACACACACAGACACACACACAGTCACACACACACACTTTCTGTTGCATAACTCCTATGCCAGGAGCTGGGGGCATAGTTCATGACTTGATTTAAAGTGTGGTGTCCTTGTCCTCAGACATTAAAAACTGACCAGGAAGAAGCCTTTTTGTTTGATACAAATTATACAAAAAAAAAAAAATTCTTTATTTAAATGCAAGTTATACATTACTCACCCTGATCTGTCCATGAATAAATAAAAAGTTACCAGTCTTCCAATGTACAAGACAGAACAGGTACTTGTAATACAGGTTACCTTGTATTTAGAAAAGCCCATTTAAGAGGTGATAACGGTTATACTTAAATGCACATTGATTAGTTTGTACTTAATTCATGTGCAGATAGTAGATGCACATGATAAAACATTCCTTTTATCCTTGTTATAATATTACAATGTGTCAAACCAAGAAGAAGTCCTAATGAATAACTGTAGAACTCAATTAGAAAAGAAAGTACCCCTTTGACATATAGGCTGCTGGCTTCAGCCGTAAAAAACTTTTTTTTTGTCTAAGTTCTCCCAGTCTCAAACAAGCAGTTAGGCACTGCCTCACAATGCTGATGTCTTCGAGCATGCCCCTACACATTGATACACTGGTGATGCGTGATGACGTCAGAGGTAATGAAAAATTGTAACTAAAAAAAAATTGGGATTTGAAGGGGCCATTCAAACTTCTTGATACCCCATTATTCTGCCTCAAAACCAGGAAATACCGAGGAATTCAGTACGGTGGAGAGATATGGGCAGAAGTGTAAAGAATTTTTCCCTTGTGCCAAATATTTCTCCGACCATGATTCTGAGTTATACCTGGTGGCTAATCTTTCTCCCACCCTTGATCCATTTTCAAAGAGTTTTACCTGGTGACTAGTACTTCCCCCATGTTGCAGACTGTGCTTGTTAGTCGAGGGATTTGTGCAAGCTTAACACTCCCCCAACACACACACACACACACACACACACACACACACACACACACACACACACACACACACACTTCTCTTTAATTTAACCTCTAACTCACCTACCTCTGTCTCCTAGGTAGACACACATTCATACATGCACATACACTTGCAGCCCCTTGCATACGTCCATGCACCCCCCATAACATTACCTTACCTCTAAACTGCCCAGCCTTTACCTCTACCATGATGGAAGATCATGGCCTTTTTGCTTGTGATCACTACTGCAATGTGCAAAGAGCAGCAGTGCTAATCTACTTAATGAGTAGGTGCCTTCCCTGAGGCAGTTATGGGGAGGGAGGAGTACACATGGCTAATTAACATATGCCTCTCCCCCAGACTGCCTGTTTAGCATGTAGCATGGCCATGAAGACAGCTCAATGCAGTACTGCATGTCTGTGCTACAGCACAGTGTTAGGGCCGTCTATGAATACAAAAAGGTTACCACGAGGTATTTACAGTACCTTATGTACACTCTGTACACCTCTCCAGAAACTTTCTGAATTACCCCCATTAAGTCTAATAAGTTCTAAGAAGTGATACTGCTGGACATTGTAGAACAGTGCAAAACATCACTGGAGTAGGGAGTTATCAGTATAAATCAGCAACATTACTATGCAGTAGCGACTTTCAAAATTATGGTAATATGCATCTATATTCACACTGTGAGAGCTGAAAGGAGAAAATAAAAAAAAAATAGATTAGCAACCAAAGGGTTTTGAAGAAAAGCTTGTAGAATTCTTCTCAAATATGACTGCAAAAAAGGAACTGTCTAATAATGTAAAAAAATATATATTAAAGCACACTAATAATACAGAAAAAAAGAACAAATTAAAAAGTAAGGAAACAAAACTCCAAGGGTGGTTGAAATATGACCAGAGATTTATAACTTAATCTCCTAAAATTTTGCATCATTGTTAAAGTCAGTCTATATTAATTCTAGTAATACAGTCATTATCATATGAAGATCATGGAGCTATATTATTAAAATTAAAATCTGAGTAATATTAAAATAAATATATCATAGATTGTGTAGACATTAACAATAAACAATAATCTTTGAATAGTTTGGTCATAGAAAAGGTGTTTGATTTCCAGGATGGAAATATTTACTTAAAATGTCAAAAATTATGTATTTCCTAATACTTATATCACGCTTATAAAACATTTCATAATAGTTCAGTTTTGTATGCTAAAAATCAGGTTATATTTAAGTTTTGTAAGTTTGAAGAGACTCTGATTAGGTTCAAATACCATCAAGAAATAGAGACTCTATCAAGTCCAGATTATAGACTAAATCACTAAACCACAAATCTGTTATTTTTTTTATATTTCTTTTTTCAAAACAAGTTTATTGTTTTAACATATAAGAGAAATATCATAACAATTTTATACAAATAATTAAAAATAGGTATTATTATAATATTCAACAAAACAACTAAAGTATTTACAAAGACATCCACTACAATCAGATCAATTAATTAAACTAAAATACTGTGCTATTGAAATTAGAATTTTTTTAACAAATTTTGTAAATTATCCCATACAATAAAATGTGATGTTTTTCTAGTTGTTCTCATTCTAATTGTGCTTATTTCCACATGACACATTATATTCATAACATTTTTAAATTCATTGAATGAAGGAGGTGTATCTGAAATCCAATTTCTAGTTATTATTTTCCTAGCCACTGCTAGGATAGACCATAACAAGGGAAGCTTAATCTTTTAACACATTGAGGTACAGGTGTGTTGAATAATATAAGAGACTTAGAAATAATGAAATTATCTGTAAAAAGAGCCTACAAAAATTCATTAATTGACTTCCAGTATTCTTTCAACTTCATACAGTCATAAAACATATGAGCCCAGTCAGCATTAATTTCTACATTACATCTCTTACATAGATTATCTTTATTATTAATTTTATTCATCATCAAAGGTGTATAAAAGATCTATGTAAAAATTTCCATGTATAAAGTCTTCAGACAATGGAAGATGTAGTTCTATAAGCAGATTCCAATATATATTGTTTATCTTGTTGAGTTGGTGGGTCCCCATTAATAGAGGTGAAATAATTCCAGTATGAATCTACATTGTAAAAGTTTCTTGTCTGATAATTTTATGTATATATGAAAGTTTACCTTTATCAGAAACTTTATGCTGTAAATTTATTATCAAGTAATCAATCAGTTTTGGAATAGATTCTTTAACTGTTATAGACATTAGATCTATTCTATCAATGAGATGTTGTCTAAAGATCTGAACCTCTAACCAGCAAGTTTCTCTTAGATCAAATTCTTGTTTTAAGAAATCTAGATTTTAACTTTATTATCAGATATCAGCTGATACCAGTACTTTAGATTATTATCTATAGCTAAATGAGCTCCTTCAGAAGTAGATGACATAAGCATACCCTGAGTATAAATTATAGGAATACAATAAAATTCCATTCCCTATACTTAGGGTGCATGAATATAAAGTTATGATAACTAATAATAATATTTAATGGGTAACAGACCATATGTTTAGGTGTAATAGGTGAAGTACAAAATTCCTTTAGCAACCACAACATGGAGTTATTTATAATCATATTTTTATGTGTTAAGGAGATTTTCATGAAGTGCATACTAATTAGCTCCCAATAATCTTTCCATTTTATGACATATGACCGATCTATTAATAAAGTAATAACTTTTATAATAGAAGAGATAATATATAAATTAAAGTCTGGAAAAGAAATACCCCTTGAGACCAGCTATTAGTATGTTTCTTTAATGCAATCCTAGGTCTATTAGGTGCCCATAAGAAATTTAACATTAGTGTATTCAGTTTCTTGATAGTTATTTTTGTAGGTGAAAGTATTATTGATTGTATTAAGTATAAAATTTTGGGGAATATTATCATTTTAATAATTGTAAGTCTCTCCTCCATAGTAAAAACATATTATTCCAGGTATTAAAAGATGTTGTATATTAAGAAAACAGGTATTATAGTTATTATATATAATAGATTTAATATCTTTAGATAGTATTATACCTAAATAAGTTATCTGACCTGAGTTGGGTACATATTTAGTAAAATCACTAATGAGAGTATTTTTCATGTATATATAGGTAGTGTTTTAGTTTTTGCTTCACTGAATATTAAACCAGAAATACTTTTAAAATTCATCATTTTATCAAATAAAGACTGCATAGAAGAATTAGATCCTGCTGATGTAATTAGAACATCATGTGCAACATGTTGAATTTTTGATGTTGTATTTTCTTCTATTTCAAAACCCTCTATGTCAGTACTGTTTCTAATCAAATTAGCCCAAGGCTCCATTACTAAAGTGAATAATAGTGGAGAAAGTGGACATCCTTGCTTTGTACCTTTAAGAATGGGTAATTTTGTGAAACATATGTTCCTACCTTAATATAAGCCAGCGTTCCTTTGTATAAATGCTCAATTAAATTTACAAATGCATCAGAGAAATTTGTGCATTTCAGTAAGGTAAACAGATAGTCCCAACTTACTGAATCAAATGCTGAACCTATATCAAGACTAATAAGTGTTAAATCTTTCTTTTTCCTATTTGCAAAATCAATTAATGTTAAAGTTCTTCTTATATTATCAAAAGTATTTCTATTTACAATGAAGCCCGTCTGATCTATGTCTATAATGCCGGGATAATTGTCTTCAATCTATCAGCAAAAATACTCATAAACATTTTATAATCAACATTAAGTAATGAGATGGGTCGATATGAAGAACATCTAGTTGGATCTTTATTAGGTTTTAAAATTGGTGAAATAAATGTATATTGCCAAGATGGGGGTTATTAACTCAGTTTGGGCCAGAATAAAACCTTATGTATTAATGAATATGTAGTTTTAGAAAGGATTTTATATATCTCTGGTATAATACCATCATTACCCGGTGCTTTGTTTGATTTAAGCTTATTTATTTGTGTAATAACTTCTGTATATGAAATACTCTTGTCCAATAGTTTAATCTGTTGTTTATTAAGCTTTTATTCATGTTTGTGGTTATAAACTCCTTTATTTTATCTTTAGGTTCCATGTTAATGTTGTTATGGTTAATCTTGTGAAAGTGATTTCTAAATTCATCCAGTATTTCTGGTATACTAGAAACATTCTTCTTTTCCCTTAGAGAAAATATTTCTTTGATATGGTTTTGTTTATCCAATCTTTTTGTTTTATTTTTAAGTCTATGTAAGTATTTGGGGCTTATTGAATAAGACAAAAACTTGTATTTCTCTAAAGTTATTTTAACTTTATGAGTTAAAATTTCTTTGTATTTCTCATTTAGTTTGTTTATTTCTTCAATAACTTTCTTGTCCATAATATTTTCTTTATTATTATGTTTATAAGAGTCTAGTTTACTTTGAATATCTAACAATTCCTTATCCCAAGATTTCCTTTTGTTATTATACCATCTGATACTTTGTCCATATATATATGATTTTAAGGCATCCCAAACATAGACAATGGAGACTTCAGGAGTATTATTTATGTCTAGAAAATGTTGTACTTCTGAAAGTATATATTCTTTATAGTCTTTTAGCTGAGTTAAGTATGCTGGTATCCTTTTGATCTGAACATTATGAGTATTTTTATCATGAATTCGAAAACAATTGAGTTATGATCAGATATAGGACATGAAATGATTTTGGAATTAATTAAATCTGTTACCATCTGGTTAGAAATAAAGACCCTATCTATTTTTGAATAAGTTTTGTATCTGTTAGAAAAAAGGTGTATGGTAATGATTTTGACTCTATCTGATTATTAATATCATTCAAATGATAAGAATTAGCAAAATCATTTAAATGTTTTGCATTAGATGTAATTCTTCTTTTCTTTATAGTGGTAGTATCACTTTCATGTAGTATACAATTAAAATCACCAGCTAAAATAATATCCCCTACAGAGAATGATATGATCTTATCAATATGATGTTTCACTGTATTAATACCAATTCCAGGTATCCAATATACATTAATTAAAGTGTAAGTCTTCCCATTAATTTGTATTGTAACCATATAAAACATTCCTTAGTCATCCTGATAAGACTTAATGGTTTTAGGAATGGGCATACTTTTATTCCATAAAATAGCCACTCCTCTTTTTTTTGAGTGTGCTCTGAACTAACCAATACTGTATACTTATTAGTGGCTAGTTTATCAATATCTTTTTTCAAGAGATGGGTTTCTTGCAGGAAGACTAGATTGGCCTTGTGTAGATTAATGTATCTTATTAGGCTTGCCCTTTTACACGGATTATTCAATCCATTAATGTTTAAAGAAATTCCTTTTAAAGATGTCATTTGGCATTTTTAAAACTCAAGAATCTTATGATCGAAATAACAAATAACAAGATAAATAATGTTACATCTCCTCTTTTAGGTGTACCTTTAAACATAGCTGTATTTATTAAATCTCTTATGGGATTTTGTATAGGATTCAATTTTGTTTGTAGTGACAATGAGTGTACAAAATATATTGTGGATGTCAAAACTATATACATATAACAATGAACAAGTGAAAATAATGTAAGGATTAAACCTTGCATCCCGCCTGGAGTTGAAAACTCCAACTTAGAGCAGTATTTACTACTCAAGTTAACCCCCTACCCTAAGCAGCAGTACCTCAGCTACCACCTTATCAATTTAATACTAGTTATATTTAACTGAGGTTAACAGTTTTCAATTCAATTATCTATCAAGACAAAACTACACATTTGGTAAAACAGCATCATATAAACTAAAATAAACTTTTTTTTTTTTTTTTTTTTTTTTTTTTTTTAAACTGTTCATACTATTATATAGATCTATGTAATATATAACACTTGTATTCTAATATCATTCAAATAATCTTAATGTTAGAAATCAAGAGGAGAGAAAATTATGTTCTAACATTCATTTAAATCAAAAACTTTGGCTAATATGATTCAGACATTGCATGCATTAAGATGCATCTATTTTCTGTCATGTGAATTCTATCAATAGCTTCCAAAAAAATCTTGAATTGTTTGTATATGAGCATTTACTTAAACTCATTATTGTCAATAGAGTAAAATATTGTATTCATAAAAATTATTATAAATCATATTGCATAGTTATGCAGATTCTCAGAAACACCTGCGTTATTACCTAAAAAAAAAGCCATCACACACATAAACACAGACACACACACATACATACACACACACATATACACACACACACATACACACACACACACACACACACACACACACACACACACACACACACACACACACACACACATACATATACATACACATATATACATACACACACACACACACACACACACACACACACACACACACACACACACACATACACACACACACACACACACACATATATACACATATATCTGATCTCACCGAGCCGTGCCCCTGCAGAGCACCATCCCACTTGCCGTCCCCAGAACAAATCTGTCCGCTTCACACAAAATAATGCACAGCAAACACACACTAGCAACCAGATTTTACAATCATGCTAACCTACTGCTTTAAAATATATCACATGACATTTCTTCCAGAATAGAGTTATAAGATTATTTATGCTTGTCAATCAGATGAATTAAATGAGTTATAGTAAAGTATATGTTTGGGACACAAGTTTTAACACAGATTATTATGCTACTGTTAAGTAGATTTTCAAAAACATTTAAATAAATGTTTCATTTTCTATGCCTTCTAAAATAAGATATTTACTTGCTACAAGAAACTACATCATCTAAACTCATCATAACTGACACATTTTATGAATAGAGTATTTTTCCTGAATCTGTGGTGTGTCAGTGTGATAACCTTGTCAATGTTTATACTAACTGCTTTCAGTTTCTCTGTGAAAATTCTGTGAGTGAAGTTTCTGAGGAAACTCATGGACAATGTGCATGAGACAGCCCACATCCCAGATTGTCTCCCTTAACATTTTGGCGGGAAACTTATTAAAACTTGTGGCTAACATTCATTTTGTCAATAGAGTAAAACATTGTATTCATAGAAATCATTACAAATCATATTGGATAGCCATGCAGACTCTCAGAAAAATAAACACCACACTCACACACACACACACACACACACACACACACACACACACACACACACACACACACACACACATATATATATATATATATATATATATGATCTCACTGAGTTGTGTCCCTGCAGAGCACCATCCCTCTTGCTGTCCCCAGAATAAATCTGTCTGCTTTATACAAAACAATGCATAACAAACACATATTGGTAACCAGATTTTACAATCATGCTAACCTACTGCTTTAAAATATATCACATGACATTTCTTCCAGAATAGAGTTATAAGATTATTTATGTTTGTCAATCAGATGAATTAAATGAGTTATAGTAAAGTATATGTTTGGAACACAATTTTTTAACACAGATTATTATGCTGCTGTTAAGTAGATTTTCAAAAACATTTAAATAAATGTTTCATTTTTTATGCCTTCTAAAATAAGACATTTACTTACTACAAGAAACTAAATCATTTAAACTCATTATAACTGACATATTTTATGAACAGAGTATTTTTCCTGAATCTGTGGTGTGTCAGTGTGATAACCTTGTCAATGTTTATACTAACTGCTTTCAGTTTCTCTGTGAGAATTCTGTGATTTGAAGATTCTGAGGTAACTCAAGGACATTGTGCATAAGACAGCCCACATCCCAGATTGTCTCTCTTAACATTTTGGCGGAAACTTATTAAAACTAGTGACAAACATTCATTTAGCAGTGTAAATGCATCTAAACATGACAGAACCTCCACAATGTATTCCACAGATCATCACAGCCTCTATGCAAGTGAAATTAAACTCAAAATTACCAACAAGCAATAAAACTCAGCATTCTTCTCCCAACTCAATTTTCATACAAATCCTATTATTCACTGTGCCCACACAGTCAAAAGCATTTCTATATATTAATAAAGAAAAGAAAAGAGAGTAGAAAATAAAAGGGAGTGAGGCAGAAATAAAAAATGTAAGAGAAAGCTGTAAGAAGTATATACAATGGAATGTTACTTACTGTTTATATTAATAGAGTTAAAAATAAAACATATTATTTACTCTTATTTAGTTCTGATTATTATTAGTTAAAGCATGACAGATTATTTACAAACAAGCATAAGCAGTATAATCAAGGAAGTATAATTAGAAATAGCATTTGAAGAACTTATAAACTTTTACAAGAAATAAATATGTTATTATTCTATTAATGATATTTTCATTACTGTTCTCTCCCTGCCCTCCCCACCCTTTACCCACTACATAATCTAAATAGAATGTCATTGTTTAAACAAAGAAAATAATAAAAGAAGAAGGAAAAAAAAGATAAAGATAAAAAATGTATCAAATTACTAACCTTACTTTTTCAGAAAGAAAAACAAATCGAGTCACAGCCTGCCATTAAATCCTCAGGCATTTTGACTGGTTATGAAACAAAACATTTCTTTGCACATAGAGAATAACTTTGATTAAATCTTTTCCAAAATATTTGTGGCTTTCTGGAAATGCAGGAACTATATTCAAAAGATTAATAATGAACTAAAATGATGAGAGAGAAAAAACATATAACAAATCATTTGTTTTTAGTCTCTTCTTCTTCTCTGAAGTCTTCCAGGAAGCTTCAGTTGCCAATCTCTTTAATAAAGAACTAGCCCATTCCATTTCTTCTATTTTATCCAAAATCCTTTTTCTTTGACAAACAGTAAAGCAGAGTCTAAATCATCAAAGACCTTAGGACCATCAGGAAGGAAGATTTTAAGCTTGGCAGGAAACAGAAGGTATGTTTTAAACTGTGCTTTTTTAAGCTCCCTTATTAGTGGCAGAAAAACTTTTCTTTTAGCAATTACCATGGAAGAATAGTCATTGTCAAAACGCACAGTTGTCTCATTAAACTTAACAGGAGCTTTAGCCCAAGCAGATTTAAGAACCATCTCTTTATCAAAGATGATAGAAATCTAACTATAACTGATCTAGGATAGTTTTTGTTAGAGTTGGTATTAGCTATAGATCTATGTGCTCTTTCGATACCAAAAGAGAATGCTTCTGGTAAATCTAAAGTTTTAGGGAGCCATGTTGTTAAAAAGAAGTAATATTGTTACCTTCAATATTTTCTGGCAGTCCAAAAATCCTAATGTTATTGCACCTAGATCTATTTTCCAGGTCATCCAGCTTTGTTTGTAAATGTGTATTTTGTTTCAGCAGAAACTCAATGTTGATTTCCTCTTCTTGTATTTTATTTTCCATGTCATTCACAGCTTCTTCTATGCCTGTCATCTGGATCTTCTGTTGTTGCAGGTCCATATGTAACAAGTCTATTTGTTTTGTAGTTTTTTCTATGAAAGTGTCTATTTTAGTATCCATTTTATCCATCTTAGCAGTAAGTTGCTGGACTATAATTATCAGAGACTGAAGTTCTTTCTTGATGCTGGAGTCTTGAGAATTTGTCTTACTGGAACTCATTTCAGACTGATAAACTGACAGGAAAATTTCCAAAGTAATTTCTCACAGGAATATTAT
Organism: Protopterus annectens; assembly: GCF_019279795.1. Taxonomy (NCBI): domain Eukaryota; kingdom Metazoa; phylum Chordata; order Ceratodontiformes; family Protopteridae; genus Protopterus; species Protopterus annectens. The sequence continues at coordinate 745,902,030 of NC_056726.1, forward strand.
TAAGATTTCCTTTATTTTTTAGATATAGTTCAAGAACTATATAAAACAAACATATTTAGAAAGAAAATTACTTCAAGAATTAATTTTTTAAGTAATTAATTCCTGTCAATGTAATGAAATTGGTGGAGCTGAAGAAATCTGCTGCTATCCTGTGTTCATCCTTGGCCATGCCTTTTTTATATTTCTTGAGTTCCTAACCAAAATATGAAGTTTGTTCCATAGTACTGGTATCTTAAGTGTTATAAAGAATTGCCTTGCTCTTGTCTTAAATGTTTTGTTTACAGCTTAACGTTGTTATTGTGAAGTGAAGGCAAGCCAGAATTTCTTCTAAAGTCTAATATTGTTTAAAGAATAATATCATGAAAAGTTTTGTATGCCAATATAAGTTTACATCTGATATAATGTTAACAGAAGTACACAATTTTAGTGTTTACATATTTTCCATATAACACAGATTCCAAGGTAATCATTTTTTCTTAGCATATTTATGTTGCACCCTTTCCAGGATTTTGAGCAGGGCTTTAGATATACTCAGCTAATGACCTAAGATTTACACAAAGCAGTTAAACTTTCACTATCTCTTATGGTAAGATTTTTATAACATTAACCTGTTTCATAGCTTGACATCTTATAGCATTTATGCTTACCAAATTAAAATGTGTTACTGATTAAAGCCTGCAAGTTTTTGATGGCATTCACTTTGGCTAGATTAAAAGCATTTAAATATAATGAAAGACTCAATTTGGACTTACCAAAGTAGATTAAACAATGTCAATCAATATAAAATTTCAAGCAGTAGAGTCTGACTAATTAGATATTTCCCTCATATAGTCATTAATTTTGTCCACATCCTTTTGATTAGAAGCTATAAAAGCTATATAAGGTCATCTGTTATTTGCTGAACTAACATGATTTATTATAACATATAGTTGCAAAACAATATTAAACAGCATGGAGTCCAATACAGAACTCTGCAGAATGCCAGTTTGAACTGCTAAGTAGTTAGATTGGACAAGTAGGACATAGCCCACCTTATGATGCATGGATTAAGGTTATCTTTCTTCATGGCTTTATAAACAGTAATAGGAGATAAAGAATCAAAAGCTTTAGCAATGTCCAAGTATGTTACCAGTACATAGGCTTCATCTCAGGCTAGGGTGACCACATAATTAAATTCAATGAGCTTGGTTATAGTGGACTTCACTTTAATGAAATCATGCTTAAGAATAATTGAGGAACCAAAAAATCTTGTCCATTGGCACCTATTTTATGTGCTTTGGCGGGATAGTCCTTAAAAATTTGATAAGACAAGAGCAAGCTATAAAGGTCATTTAGATCAATGATGTATTTATGTCCAAAATCTTACTAGTTAGCTGGTGGTCTACTACTGATGCTAACAGACATAAATATAATGATTATTAAGGTAGATATTGTAATAAACATTTCTGAAAATATATCTAATTTTAATATTCATAAAATCTAATTGATACTAAATAACCTAGAGATAAATATACCATAGGGAGGCATCTATCGGCATAATTAGAGTTATAAAAAATTTAATATTTCAGAATTATACTGTACATTAACATAGACTATAGTATGCAAACCAACTACCATAATATTATTAAGAAATGTAAAGAGATGATTTCAGAATATGCTTTTTTGAGGCTATATTAAACCTAAATAAAATTATACCCTTGTCCAAGATCCCTTTTATAATACAGATAGAAAGGAATACATCAAGAAGCTTCTGAATAAAGAAATTCCTACAGAAGCTGTATTGCCTTATACACAGCACATGATGAAAGAGAAAAAAGAACTCTTGCTAAAAGAAGTAATGAACAGCTCTAAAGAAATAAAGTCAGGGAATGCAGTAGGCTAAGATGAAGTCATTGCAGATGTAATTGAGATTTTGGGTGTGTTATGGGAGAAATAGCTCCTGAAGTGTAATCACCCCAGTATGGAGAAAAAGAACATACTCGATGACTGGCAACTACACATTTTAGTGCTAATGTGTAAGAATAGAGTGCATTCACAATTGCAGGCGGTATAGTGGTATCAAACTCCAGTTACACTGTATTGAATTGCCATGGGGTGACTGATAAATGAATGCTGAATACCTAGACTAATAGAAGATAAGATGGATGATTAGCAGTTCAAATTCAAATCAGGATGCAATAGAACTAACCTTTGCAGTCAGACCGATACTGGAGAAGTTAAACATGAGAAAAGCGTCCATATGAGCATTCCTGAGCATGGTGAAGGCTTATGACAAGGCCCAAGCTGATTTGTGCAGTCCTCCTGTGGATTTGTGCAGTCCTGCTATGGTTCAAAGTCCTGGAAATATTGGTTGACTTAGTGCAGGCTATGTACAAAGACATAAAGACACACATATATTAAAAGTGTTCAGACTCACAGAGGGTTTCCCAGCAGGAATGAGTGTGCATAAAGGTTTGACTGTGAGACAGTTCTACTTACTGCTCATGGATGACATTAGCAATAATGGCAGAAGCAACAGATCAACAAAGCCACTGTATACAATGATGTGGCATTACAAGCAGACTCTGAACAGGAACATTAGCAAATGATAAAGGACTGGAATGCAAAATTGAAGGCTCACGGGATGCAACTGATTACATACAAGACAGTGGTCATGGCAGCAAACATGGGTAGCAGAAGGAGGTAAAAACTGAGACAGAAGGGAAACTAATGGAACAGGTTAACTGCTTCAAGTATCTCTGTAGCATTTTTGAAGTGAATTGAATTCTCAGTGAGGAAGTCAAAGTTTGAATCAGCAGTAATGCAGCTAACTTGCACAAAAGTGTCAGGGGTAGTTTATAACAGAAGAATGCAAAAACAACCCTGAAGAATAAGGCATATAACACAGTAATGTTTCCAATGCTTCTGAATTGCACAAAAAACTGGGCAGTGAAGGCAGAGCAGCTGAAAAAGCTTGTGGTAGTGGAGATGGAGTGCCTAAGCTGAGAAGTGGAATATTCACTCCACGAAAGATGAAGAAGTGAAGACATTAGGGCAGAAGCCCAAGTAATCCCAATTGTACAGAAAGCTAAGGAGAACAAATTTTGTTGGTTTTGTCAAATGTGCAGGAAAGCAGGAAATAATTTGGTAAAAAAGATTTTGGAGAAACAGGAATGTCACAAAAGGAGATGAAGATGTGCAGCCAAGAGTGAGCTGGACTATGAGAGAAGACCAGTGACTCTGAATAAAGAGATGCAATGACAGCTGATCTGATATCCTGACCCCATCTAGAAATGAGAAAAAGAGAGGCTGTTGCTGATGATGATGACCTCTAATATTAAATTAATTACACAATGATTTAAAAATGTACATATAGCAATTTGGATGGACTTTAATGAAACAATGTGCATTAAGAAACAAACAGAAATACTATCACTGAACAATTATTAAACCTTACAGATACAATGTTCTGGGCTTTACATAATCATTTATTTTATACAGCTAACAATGAAATCTAATTATATTATCACAGTTCTGAAGAAATTAAAAAGAAAAAAAATATAAAAACCAAGTTGTGAAACAAAAACAGATTTTTTTTATATCCCCACTTTATTTGATTTTAATGATGTCTTCATTTAGTGGAAAAATAAAGAATCAAAAGCTGTACAATTTTATTTACTGGTCTGGTGATCTTAAAACAGCTACTTTTAATTGGCTGATAATATAACATGTGAATATTGCACTGACCACAAGCACCACACCTCTGTTGGGTTTCACTATGTTTAAATGTTCCATGACACATCTGAAATATTGCAATAGATGCATTATTGTGGCTTGCCTCTAATGTTAAGGGTGATTTGCTTGGACTAGATTTTAAACTTGATTGGTTTGAAGCACAGAACCAACTCATTCTTAAATATAATGTTCTGGACTTGTTCAAATTAATAATTTCACCTTTTAAAACTGTAAAGTCTTCAAAAGGAGTCTCTTCCATACTGTGTTCTACCTTTATCTCCAAAAAATACATTTGCATTGGTAGTATGTCTAATTACATCAGACATTATAATTCTAAGTTTTTGTGCTAATCCCAGACAAGTTCATAAATTACAAGATGGCATGTTAAATGGAAAATATTACATTTCAAAACGGTTAAATTAATGGCATAAATAATCCAGAAATACAAAGCAATGAGAACAATGCTATCAAATCAGATCATTTTGTAGTTTTGTTATGTTTAAAGAATGATGCAGCTGTGTAGCTGTCAACCAAATCTAGGAAGAAAAATGACTTTCTGAAAAAAAAAGATCATAACCTGGATTTACTAAACTTCCATGCAGGACTAGCTTAGTCCTGCATGGAAGCGCATGATTAGGAGCAGGATGATAGCTCTCCATGCAATTAATAAGGCACACTGCATGAGATCCTAGGCTTACACGGAGTGTGTACGAGTGCAGAGGGCATGCAAACACTCCTCTGCAATGTAGAACAGCGGAAAGTGGCAAGAAATGAGCGAGACCGCTCATAGGTGTCCACATATCCCCATGAACAGTTCTCCATGTGTACAACAGCAACAGTACATAAAAATTAAATGAAGAAACCCCTTTATTGTTTTTTTTAAATCAGAGTACAGGTAATCGTAGGTGCGCAAGTATGCCCATCGCTTAGCTATGGTTAAAGCAGCTACAAAGGCTGAAGAGGATAACAAGGAAGATATGGACAAATCAAGCAGCACAGCAATAGTGTAGTGTGCAGAGCATTCACCTAATGAGTAGGCATTCCCAGTTTGAGTCCCACTACAGCCCAGTCTATTTTACATGGAAAAGCATGTTATAACCAATAGTTTTGTTGCAAAACCCACTATATAACATATATTTATGAACTGGAGTACTGCAGGAAATGCACATGTGAAGTGTGTCATAATGAATAAGGCACTAGTAAGCAGGTTTAAGCACAAATAAGCAGTAGTAAGCATATGTAAGCACTAGTAAGCGTGTTTAAGTGCGTTTGTGCAGGGGTAAGCACTGCCTACACAGACAAAGCAATGTAGAAGCTAAATAAGCGTAAGAAACTGTAACTGGAAGTTAGCATTGCTTACCGCCGTGCAAATGCGCACACCCGCTTACAATTGCTTTAAAGTGTCATAGGTTCATAGGTTCATAGGTAGATACTAGGCTATCTGCCCTAGGGCATTTATAAGCCTAGCCAGAGTGTATTTGGCTTCCACCTCCCTATTAGATTAGCCTACTGTGCCTCTGTAAAGTAGGTCACAGAAGGTACCCTTTTAAGATTAGTTTACTGTGCCTCTGTCTAGCAGGGACACAGGAGAGATCTCAGGGGTGAATTTGCGATTTCCCATCCACGCGTCCAAATTTCGCTTGAAGAGGGTCAGCGAGGGGCTATGTCCAACATGAATTGAGATTCTATTCCAGAGTGAGGGGAGCCTCTGGGAAATGAATCTGTCCCTCCAGCATGTCCTAATTATTTTTGTGCTGAGGTTTAGGTCCCTGGAGCGTGTAGCTCTAAGGGACTTGGATTTTTTGAGGTGGAGCATGTCCATTAATTCTGGGTTTGACATGGCTTTGTACATCAGGCATAGATCACCTCTGAGTAGGTGGTAAGTAACTGAATAGAGCTGGAGTTTCTTTAGTCGAGCTGCATAGGACATCTGTTTGTATCCCATGATCCTTTTGGTGAGGTACTTTTGAGGTCTCTCCAGTTGCTGCAGGTGTCGGGTAAGGTACATCCCAAAAGGGGCATTGTATTCAATGATGGGCCTGATGAATGATGAGTAGAGGGGCACAATGACCTCTCTTGATCTAGATGCGAACCCTTTCGTGATAAGGTGGGCTATATAGAAGGTCTTTCTAACCACTTTGGCAACGTGATTATAAAAGGAGAGATTACTATCTACGTTGGTCCCCAAATCTCTAATTACTTCATCCATGCTTAATGGATTACCACCTATGTGATAATTTGTGGGCACCTTGTTTTTCCCAAAGGGGATGACTATGCACTTTTTAGCATTTAGCTTGAGGCCGTGGTTCTGGCACCAAGCATCCATCTCTGTGAGACCCTTTTGGAAGATGCTTGTGTCAGCTGGAGATTCGATTATGGCCCCCAGTTTGCAGTCATCTGCGAACTTTGTCAGTCATAATCCCCCCGTGTTAGCCTGAACCTCAGAGAAGTATATACCAAACAAGAGAGGTCCCAGAACTGAGCCCTGTGGGATGCCACTTGTAACTGGTTTGGATTCGGACATGGCACCTGCGATTCTGACCATGTGGGTTCTATCTCTGAGCCAGTTTGCAACCCATCTTGTGATATAGGGGTTGATATTTAAGCTGGTAAGCTTATTTATGATGCCCGAGTGGGGTATTGTGTCGAAGGCTTTTGCGAGGTCCAGGTAGGCTGTGTGGACTACCTTGCCCTCATCTATGGCTTTGGTAACTGTTTCAAAGAAATCAACTAGGTTTAAGAAGCAAGATCTGACCTTAACAAAGCCGAATTGGGTAGGGTCCAGTATCTGGAGGCTCCCAATGTCTTTGTTTATGAGTTCCATGATAATACGCTCCATAGCTTTACAGACCAGACTAGTCAGGCTTATGGGGCGATAGTTTCTGGGGTCCATTGTGGCACCACCTTTGTGGAGTGGGACCACTGTAGCTGTATGCCATTCTTTGGGTACATATCCTGTAGTAAGGCTAAGTTTGAACAGTGACTTAATGTGAGGGTTCAGTTCTTCTTGGAGCTCATGTAAAACACAGTCTGGGACACCGTCCAGTCCCATAGATGCTGTGTTTTTTGCTTTGGAGAGGGCAGCTTTCACCTGTGCATCTGTGATGTCAGAGAGGTTACATTCAGTTGGGATAGGCGTTTGCTCCTTTGGGGGGGAAGGGGGGGGAGAAGTTTGCACTGAATCTGTCTGCCAGGATGTTGGCTATGTCTGTAGGTTCGGTATATTTTGTACCATTATGCAACAATTCAGAGCATATCTGGGAGTTTCCGTCCATGTTTCTATCATAACTAAAGAAGGCCTTGTGATTATCTTTAGTGGCTAGGGCAATTTTTCTTTCGAAGCTGGCCTTTGATGATTTTATGAGGGATCGAAGTTTCTTGCTAATACTGATCAGAGATGCCTTCCCTTTTTGGGATTTTGCTCTGTCGTGTAGTAGCTTCCTCCTTCTGTTGTATAGCTTATTTATGGCCGGGGTACACCAGACTGGTCTCCTGTTTTTGGAGGAGTGAGTCTTGGTTTTATTTGGGATAGCATGATCCATGCATTCCAGCAGGTGCTCATAGAATGCATTTGTAAAGGATTCTGCGGATTGGGCTGTATTATACTCTGGCCCAGGGGCTTTGAAGGATTCCACCTCCATCTTGAGAAGTGCAAAGTTGGCTATGGAGAAATTCTTTACAGTAATTTCCTTGGCTGGGGGTGGGGACGGGATATGGATGTCCAGGGAAATTTGTTTATGGTCTGATCTTACCAATGAGGGGTTTACCTCTGGTGTGGAACATAGAGTCCCCATGTTGGTGATGACCAGATCCAAAATGTTGTTCCCTCTTGTGGGAGTGGTGACCTGTTGTTCCATTGCATTAGAGTTTATAAATTCAAGGAACAGTTGGGCGAGGGTGTTTGGGCTTGAGTCTGTATCCAATAGTCCGTGTTCTGCCCAGCAACAAAATAAACAGCCTCTGCAAGGTTCAAACGCAGGACCCTGCACACCATAGATAATGTGATTTATCACTAAGCCTTGTCAGACACATATAAATATGATGCATTCAAAAACATAACATCCAGCCCAGTCATGCAACCGTACAGAGAATGTATACCAACATCTAGATGTATGTGTGTGTGTAAATATATCAATATCTAAACAGATACAACATATCTATATATGTAGCTATATATATGTGGCCACACATCTGTAGATAGCAATGGTAGACTGACAAAAACAAATATGTCCACATGCACCGTTAATGGGGTTGAGATGCCCCAAACAATATATGTAATGTATGAATAGGCATACCCCCCACCACAGCCAAACACATCTGTCCTGCAATACACTACCAAGTGTTACAGATCCCATAAGCAGGACCTGACATGACATGGGCACAAGATGTTAACAGTACTGCAACCCACCTGTATGATGTCAGGCTGGTATTGGTAACCTATCATGCACTACAGTCTGGCTCCCATAGGAAATGTAAAATTTGGAAGCTATTGGCATTCCCCAAGATACATATACACAGACACATATATGCAGATACAGATATATATATATATATATGTATATATATATATATATATATATATATATATATATATATATATATACATATATATATAGTTATACATGTGACTACACATACACGCGCAGAGATATGTGCAGTAAGATACATATGTAGAAGGTGCACACAATATGGAACAGCCACTATGCCTACAGTTCACACCTGAACAACTGTACACTGTATGGGCCACCCATACAAATTACAATCATTGCCTGCAACATATACCCACAGAGAGGTCATAGAAAAAACACCACACACAGGTTTGCAGAAATGGAAAACCTTTATTTCTGTACTATTACAGTTCTATATGCCATGTCATACAGCTGTTTAGACACTGACATCCATATAAACAGATTAATGCAACTGTGAAACAGTTATACTAATACAGTAGTCTGGTAAGGTTCACAACTGTTGCTGTCTAGGCCAAAGCCTTCAAATTGTACAATAGTAAAGACAGACTGGGCCACAGGATACCAAACAGTCAGCAGTATGTAATGCAGGTGTATAGTTCAGCAGCCTCTATCTACACTCTGTACAAAATCACCAGGTGTTTAAGACTTCAGTTGACCAAATGGGATGTAACTGTTACATAACAAGGCATAACAGAGACCATCACAAGCACACTGACAAACAGAACAGTTTGTATGGCAGGAGGCAGTAGGCCTGCATTAACCCAATTTATGTGAGTAATGTAAATATAGGTGAAGTATACGGTACTGTACATCCAGATAACTTACGGCAGCTCACCCCTGATACCCCCACATTTTCTAACAGCCTCGGTCATTTATGGTGCATCCCCCCTCAGACTCAATACTACATGGCCATATACCACTATTACATACACTGTCCTCTGGAGTGCATAAGGGCACACATGTATTGTGTAGGTGAAGCCCACACATATATGGCCCCAGCCCCACTGTATGTGTGTGGGATACAACAGCAGTGGACTGATGGCAGCAATGGCAGTGTGATATACACACAGCCCACTACAGAACAACCCCTGACAGCATGTCATATGTGCAAAGCTTGGTATTTAGGTGGAGAACAGAGACTGGAACACGGGCCCATATGTAGAAAGCTGTTGCCATACACTAATCAAGTTGCTGGTGTTACAGGATAGTCTGCAACATACCCTTAGCCAGGGAATTGAAGTTAGAAAAATAAATGGATGCAGCCAGGTACTGATAGCACTCAACGCACACACTGCCTGTGAAATATCTGACACAGGACCTGTGTGGTGGACAGACAAAACATGATAGGCACACCTCTGGCCACCAACAGGATAGGCCCACTGTTGAGAGCTATACAGACAGACTGCATTCCAAAGTAAACTAGTATGTACACACACACCCTGTAACACCAGTACTATACAAAGCATAACACAACTCTACTCACACTCTGTAGTTCTGGAACCTCTTACAAATATGTTGCTGGTCTGAGTATGTTGGTTCCCCTGGAAGAGGTATTGCTACCTGCTGTCTGTAACACTGATGCCCACACACAGGAAGGATGTCTATCACACAGGAAAGGTAAAGGGACCATGCCCACATGATGTAGGGATTTATAGTAGGCAATTGCCATGACAGTGGTAATTGGAAGTACTACACAGCAAGCTGCATGCAGTTAGCAAGTGTAGTACACTGGTTGTTGCAGAGGCCATCACCTGATAAAGTACATCACCTACTAAAGCCAGGCTGCAATTTACCCCAAGTAGCTCAAAACATTCAATGGAGAGCAAGCAAGCAAGCAAAAACAAAAGTGGAAAAAAAAAACCTCAGAAAAATAACAGCTGGAAACGCAGCTATCTAGGCAGCTATCATTCATAAATACATCATTCCCACAACAGGTATGTGAAGTATATGTACACGTATTAGAATGTAGTACCTGGTCCATTGTAATGTGACAGATGATGTGGAATGAGCTATATGTGCCATCAGGTGTTGTTGTGATGATGTTCAACTGAAAACTGCTATTGACAATAGTGTTTGTCTCGGTCGGTAGAGGGCCATAGCTGTTAACTGTGCAGGTCAGCATTGACAGACAGGATGTAAGCCATCACAGTGTGTGTTGTTTAATGGGGATTATGTATATGATGTGGCCAATAGCTGGTGGTGGAAGTAATGCCATTATGATGGACCTGTGGGAGCCATGGACCACAACTGGCAGGATAATCAGGTGAATCTGTAATGTAGCATGCTGGAATGCCATAGGTGTGTAATAGGGTTACCTGCAAACAAGTCCCACATATACCCCACAATGTCAGGCCATGTCCATATGTGGCACCTGTCTGTGTTGTAGCAAGTCGGAACAGTGCAGCTGTGCAGGAAGGTGTTGTGAGATTGTGCAACTGATGTCTGAATGTACCCCACATATAGGTATGCATATGTGTACATATGTCACATATATAATATATAAGGATAAATGTATATCAGCATGTATGTCCAGACATATACCCATGTGTAGACATATATTTATATGTGCACATATATATGAATTCACATATATCAACACATATAGAGATATATACCTATATGCACATGTCTACATATGTACAAACACACACACAAACAGATATGTATGGAAAGACATGTCCCCTATATCACTACCACAGTGATGTGTGCTATGTGTGAGGCAGCAGCACACATAGCAATACACACAGATATCTACAGCTGGCAGTGTGTGCACCATGGATGGGTATGTCACATGCTAGTCCCTTTTTAACACCACATTGCCCCTGTCTGTGAAGTATGCAATGGGAATATGGGGAAGTATGGCAGATACACACATGAAGGTGGTCAGGATTGGTAGATATAGAGGACAGTCTACAGGGGTGGTATGTGACATGTGGTGGATAAACACCGTGGATGGTGTGTGAGTTCTGTGATGTGGATGCCCCATTGTTCCCAATATGGGCACAATGGGAACAAGGCTCCCACCAACTGCCAATCACAACAGCAGTCCAAGTCCTGAAGGTTCCAGGTCTGAGCAGGAGGAGCATGTTGGCCGTGTGAATGTGTACTGAGTGCATCAGACTGATGTAGCACATCGCTCACGTGTCTGTGGAGCCTGGTATGGAACAGACCCTAGACCTGAGCTCAGGGGACAGGAACATGTTGATGTGTGCCCTGAGGGGGGGTGGCAACATCCCCTGGGTGGTTCCACCTGATGGTATTGCTGTAACAGTACACGAGGAGGCCCCAAGTTGACACACACATGTGATGTGGCCAGGTATCCTAGTCAGATGGGTGTGGAGAGGTGGATCAGCTGGCCAATGGAACATATACATGTTGTTGTGTCACTGTTATAGTACATTTGTTGGTAATAATAGTCTACACAATCCCGGTACATGTCCAACAGCATGCACAGATCCCCCCAATAACACAAACTGTCAGATATGCAGCAATGTCAGAGCAGCCATACCACTGGCATATATGTAACTATGGAGGCCCTGACAATGGCATGCAAGTGAATAGTCTGTAACAGGCCAGCAATGTTAGTGTCCACACAGGGGACATGGCTACAATCACATAGCAGAAGGTGTGGTACAATACACAATCTGTCCAAATGGTAGTTAAGCTGTAGCCACACATAATGAGTTGTGTGTACAGTCTGTTGAAGCTGATATGGTGGGAGGGTGACAGATATGTGTATTATGAACTGTGGTAACCTTGCCATATGAGTTGCTCAGACCTGTTTCCATCTTCATTGTCTTTCAGGCAAGATGTCACACATGATGTTACCCATGTATTCAGTGGAGGAGAATGAGGTCATTATCAACCACCTGGTTTAGCACTACCAGGTTCTCTTTGGTAGGACAGCCCATGACCAGCAGGAGTGGACCGCTCTGTGGAATTATGTAGTCCACAGGGTCAATGATGTCGGCCTGCATAACCACAGTTATGAGCAGGTCCAGCATCATTGCAGCAACCTGCTTCGCAATGCCCGTCGGCATGCTGCCACAGTCTGAGGGGGATCACCTCACCACAGGGGAGGGCATGCCATCCATCCCCCATGACACATGTGGAGGAGCTCCTGGCCAGCCTCATGGCACCTGCCCATCCGGAACACCATCAACCACTGGAACCATTAGTGGAGGTGGGTGTCACCCACATACCAGCTGAGGAGCCTGCAGGTAAGGACACAGGGCCCATCAGTAGACCACTGCTGTGTAAATATCTGCAGTGGTACAGGTAGATTAATCTGACATGTCATACATATATTGTGTTGCTGCATTGTAGTGATAAACAGATATCCAGATGTGGTAGTATTGTGGGAATTTACGGTTGATGTATGGTAGTACTCCGCCCAGCCTGTCGCAGTGCCACAGGTGTGGCCACTGATATTGCATCTCTCACCCACTTATGTAGGTCCCTCCGGGGTAACAACAAGACAGCAGCCTGTAGCTGGTAAGTATGTCTTATGTAGATGCATACCAACACACTGTACATGTAATGGTGATAGTATATTCCATGCAAACATCTAACACACCTACCCTGAATGCATGCTGCACATGTGCATATATTGTTGCTGTGAAATGCATGGTCTTACAGGGGCGACCATGATGGGGTATTGAAAGGGTATGTCACACACCTGTATGACAACAAACATCATGTCATTGCGGAATGTGTCCATAGGGAGTAAAATACTGTTATTAGACATGGCCTACAGTAGTGGCATGTTCTGAACATCACCCATATACAGTGCAACACCAGTGTATATACCTGCAGGGCAATGCCAACTGCTGCTGAGATACACTATGGCATACGGCATTACAGTAGTCCACATTATCAGCTGGTTCAAGGCTGCAACATGTGGTGTGCAGTGTATGGGACACTGCAAGCTGACACAAATGTGTAGGGCTTACCTGTCATGCATCTGCATAAATGCTGAGGGAGGGGGGTCTCAGCATGAAACACCAGTGCACTGCAGCAGGGATCCTAAGGATGTTAGGAATGGCTCTATCTGCATATAGTCAGGTTCAGGATCTGTGGCAGCCATAACCCTACCCATACTGCAATAGTGATGGCATTGTGTGAACACCATGGGATGTGCACATGAGTAAACCTTGCAATCATGCAGAATAGGGGGACATGTGTAGTGTAGGCTGAACATACACTGGCAATTGCAGAAGGCCCATGCTGGTATACCCCTGCCATGAGCAGTGACTGCTGTAGTACACACAACAAGATTTGTGATAAACCATCATGATAAGGGTGTGCACACATATGCCCACATGGTGTGTATGCATTGCTGTCAGCAGCCGCATACCTAACAATCTGTACACACTGCATGTGAAAGTACAGGGCATATGTTACATACCGGGCTTGTGTACTGTTAAGATATGCAGTGCTGTGGTCTCGTAGCAGATCATAGATGTGTGTGTAAAATCAATAAATGTGTGTGTACCCCCCAAAGCCACAATATGCCCTGATGGTTGTCAGTGTAAGCATTTCTGCAGTAGTCATACATAGTCTGTTGATGTTGACAGCTGTAAATCAGGCATCAGGCATTCACCAATGACAACAGTCCCACATATCATCCCAGGTATGTGTTACTGAAACACATAGGGGCTGTGAGAGGTACAGCTAACATAACTGACAAAGTACTACACATTCTGCAATGGGTTGTACACCTGTGGGTTGTGGTGCACAGTACATGGCAGGGTGCAGAACAGGTGCACAGCAATACTGTGTACATGGGTGCAGTAGTATCCAGGGGAAGGGGCATCACCTAGTCACAGCACATGCATCATACACATGTGTACCATTGCTAGCATGGAGTCAGTATAGCTGAACTGCATGTTGTTCTGTACCATATATTCTGCATGTTGGCAGATGGGTAATAGGAGGACTGTGTGAATGATCATTGTGCAACCTCACCTGTGTGTGTCTGTGTGTGTGTGTGTGTGTGTGTGTGTGTGTGTGTGTGTGTGTGTGTGTGTGTGTGTGCATCCTGGTGGCTAGTTAGTTTGCCTGCAGGGTCACTCTGATGAAGTGGTAGGAGGTAGATACATGTATGATGTGTGTGTGTACATGTGTGTTTGCGTGTGTGGCCATGTATGCACATGTATGATTGTGGGCTGTTCATACGTCTGTACCCCCCTTTGGGACCATGCAGTACATGGACATGGAGTGCCACATTGTACACCAGGAATACCTGCCATGTACTCACAGGACAGCAAATAGTATACCATGGTCTGTAGCATGTGGAACAGACATCCAGAGGGAAGGTGTGTGTGTGTGTGTGTGTGTGTGTGTGTGTGTGTGTGTGTGTGTGTGTGTGTGTGTGTGTGTGTATACTGTTAAGCAATGCTGTACAGGTTTTAAAGTGTGCTTATTGTTTTCCCCCACAGGTGGCCAGGTTGGTCGGGGTCCCTCCTGCATCCAATCTGATCTAGGTGTCCATACAGACACCAATGAAGATGATGATGGTGATGATAATGTTGAGGCACAGGTGGTATTGTCAGGGGCCGACACTGCACTAACATTTGACATCCCCCTTTTAGCCACCCCACCCCCACACACAGTTACAGTGGCTATACACACCCCATCACCAGTGGCCATAGCAGACGGACAGCTGGCGTTCAGAGGCAGTGCACAGGAAAGTTTCGTAACCATGCCCACTGGGTCCAGTCACTGCAGACATAGCCAGATGTCCAGCAGGCTGCCATATAGGTGGATTTCCCGGGTGATCATGCTAGGGCTGCTGGACATCATGCCCCTAACATAGGCAACATAGCTGCAACCAGCAGAAGCATGTTCTAGGCTATAATGATGGTGCAGGCAAGTACTGACCATTACACCAGACAGGGCCTTAGGCTGCAGAGGGTTGCTCTCGCATCTGTAAGTGACAACCTCCGTGAACTGTTGGGTGCCATCCATGCTTCTACCGATCACGCAGATAGATGGCATGATGAGATGGTGTGTCCATGCTTTGACATGTGGTGGGGATGTAGAGACACCCGTGTGAACGTGGGCCAGCAACAGCAACAGCTGGCAGTCAATGTGGACATGCTAGGACACCAAGGGGCTACCGTAGTAGCAGTGCGCAGGGTGTGCTGTCCACAACACACCACAGCAGGCCACGTGCACGTGGTCTTGGTCAGTCCCAGGAGGGATGTGTACTAGCGGACAAATGTCATCAGCAGGTGAGAGTAGCACTTCAACGTCTGTATCTGAATATTCCCGTGGCACAGTCCATGTGTCTATGGCAAGAGGCAGTGAACTGCACACCCTGCCAGGTATGGTCTGCAGCTGTCCATAAACACCTGTGTAGGGAAGCCACAAGGCAGAACTGTGTGCATGCATACCCACACACTATGCAAACACACCTAGGGCAACCTCATACTTACACACACCACATCACCCCAGCAGTCTCCCCAAAGTACACCCCCTCACCCACACACATGGTGTCAAATGTATGGCTGACACTTGGCTTCTGGCAGACCAATACCACACCCTGTGTATATGATGATACCTGTGCCCCATCCCTGGCATCCATACCATTGATGCAGGGACAGGCTGATATGGTTATGATGCACATGGTGACTGTACACCAGTGTACCACAGTCCTGCAGCGTAACATGTTGTAGGGAGTAAAGTGTGAGGCATATTTGGTGGGTAGTTTAGCCATCCAGCAATGATGCCTTCTAGCTGTTAGTAACACTGCTTGGTTGTTGTCTATAAAATGATATGCAATTGTGTTGTAGGTGTACATGTATCAGCATGAGGATGGTCTACAGTCATATTTCACAATGGGGTATGTCACTGTGCTGACACCATGGCGGTGACATATCTGGGGTACAGTCAAACACATTTCACAGGTTACTATACATGGTATTGTCTGTGTCACATGGACAGGTGGCTCGCTGAGGCGTGTATACCCTGCAACCTGATGTAGACCTATCCACATACATGCACACTGTTACTTGCCAACACTGGGACTAGACCCCTACCTAGCAATATCATGATGCTGATGTGTGTGGCTTACATTGCACAAACACTGCCTTAACCACTCTGTATCCAATAGACCTTATTCTGCCCAGCAACAAAATGAACAGCCCTTGCAGGTCTTGCACTCAGGACCCTTTACACTGAAGTCACAGCACTTAATCACTACACCATGACCACTGTGGAGACAGCTGTTGTTTTCCCAATATAGCTGTCATTACACATATTGAGTAGTATTGTACAATTGCCTTTACTTCCTAGATTGTGTGGTCCTTGTCATTAATATGTCGGTTGTATCACATATGTTGTTTTATCATAATGTACACATAGCAGATACATACGGTGGGATACATGTGGGAAGGTATACACAACCATGATGTTTACTCATGACAGGTATATGGTTGTATACATATCATAGGTGTATAGATGTCTACATGTACATACACGGGTATACACATACATATGTCTGTATATACATCTGTATAGTGCTACATATATATATATATATATATATATATATATATATATATATATATATATATATATATATATATATATATATATATATATATAGCCATGTGTATAGCTCTTCGTATGTACATGTGTATACATATATGTATGTATACACATGTG
Source organism: Protopterus annectens (assembly GCF_019279795.1). NCBI lineage: Eukaryota > Metazoa > Chordata > Ceratodontiformes > Protopteridae > Protopterus > Protopterus annectens. The sequence continues at coordinate 745,918,883 of NC_056726.1, forward strand.
TATATATAGGTATACCTGTATGTACATATAGATATATGTGTATATAGCTATATATGTATGCACATCCTATGTGTACATATACACCTAGTTATGTTGGTTGTATATATATATATATATATATATATATATATATATATATATATATATATATATATATATATATAACTATATGTGCATACATACACATATCTATTCCGATATACCTACTATCTACAACAACTGGAAAGACCACAGCAATACCTCACAAAGAGGATTACTGGCCTCAAACAGATGCCCTACGTAGACCGCCTAAAAAAACTACATCTTTACTCCATCGCATATCGCCTACTCAGGGGCGATCTCTGCCTAACATACAAAGCTATGTCAAACCCAGAGCTGTTGGACATGCTCCACTTAAAGAAATCCCAATCCCTCCGAGCTACATGCTCTAGGGACCTAAACCTTGTCACCACAATAAACAGAACATGCTGGAGGGATAGATTCCTGCCCCAGAGACTTCCCATACTCTGAAACAGACTACCTATCTATGTCAAACAGAGCTCCTCATTAACACTCTTCAAGAAAAATCTTGATGATTGGATGAGAAATGGGAAATTCACCCCAGGAATCACTTCTGTGGCACAGAAAAATAATTTTCTTGGGTGGCGAAAGCCAAGGTACATTTTTTGGCTAGGCTTATATAGGCCCTAGAGCCAATAGCCTAGGACCTACCTATGAACCTATGAACCTATGTCGATATAGCTGTAGATATCCATATGTATATGTGCATATGTATCACTATCTGTATATGTGTAGACATATATTGCTCTGTATAGGTATATATCTGGGTGTGTATATGTATATCTATGTACATATGCATACCCATCTATATATGTTGATATGTGTAATCATACATATAGATATATGGTTGATTATATGCACAGATATTTTCACCATATGTCCTGGACATAGAGTGCAGCCCTACCCCAGCCCCTATAGTCCCAACTTCATAGTGCAAGTGGATGTCAGGTATGTATACCAGGTATATTAGTAGACTATTGCTACTGTAATTGGGATTGTCTTTACAGACATTGTGTGTGTGGGAGGTCACATCTGCTTTCCACATGTGTGCCATTGGCTACTGACAGACATCCTAAGGACATCATAGTAAAGTACCACTGCTAGCACGTAATGCCCCTGTGAACTGCAGCACAGATATTGGCCAATATATGTGGACATTCTGAAACACTCTTTACAGTCCAGAGGTATAAACAGAACCCCTTAGTGCAAAACATGTGTACCATGTATGACAATATGGAGGTTAACAGCTATGTAGCTGGGTATAACACATAACGACTGGTATCCATATGCCACGATAGGTTATGCATTAACACACCCCTGTCTGGCTTGACACATAATAACCACTGGTACAGGGGTGCCATGGCCACATACTGCCTACTAGATATTGACATACATCTGTACAGCATCCCACTGCTCTGTCTGACATACATGACTGTTAAGGGATGTGCACACCTCCCATATGCATGTACAGTGACATGTGGAACCATACCTGGGATGTCTGGCCCATGTTGTGTACACAGATTATCAGCAAATATGCCAGTCTTGGCCACCTGTGGCGGGAACTGGTAATGGACGGCAGGTTTATCTTGCACCTACATTGATAGTATGCTAACAGCATTCCCTGGTGTCAGTGGCATCTGTCCATACAGGGCATGTTTTCAGGCATGGTATGTCATTTGTGGGCCACATGTGATGACAACACAGGTGTTGCAGGTGTCCAGTGGGGAACATGAGGAAGGTGCATTGTCTTCATGTACGTGCTTATTGGACAGATGGACAGGGTGCCATGCCCTCTGTAGCCCACTGCAATCACTCCATAGTTACTATCAGTGGCCAAAATACAGTGTACTACCCACATACTGGCTGTTGCCTAGGCATGTGTGTGTGTGTGTGTGTGTGTGTGTGTGTGTGTGTGTGTGTGTGTGTGTGTGTGTGTGTGTGTGTGTGTGTGTGTGTGTGTGTGTGTGTGTGTGTGTGTGTGTGTGTGTGTGTGTGTGTGTGTGTGTGTGTGTGTGTATGGGACATGGGTTGATATTGTGCTCTTGGTAATACTGGTGTTGCTAACTGTGATTGTCTGGCCTTGATGTCACATATAGGTATGGATTTGCATCCCAGCTTCTCGGCTATTTCACATCTGTTATCCCTGTATGGTGGACATTGTGATATATACTAGGGCCACCATATAAGACATTTGCAAAACCCACTCTACCTTGGTCCCAGATATCACGCACTTATACCTACCTCCACACAGGATACAATTTACACACACATAAATACATGCACCTGTCACATCTGGGAGTGGAACCCCTACCTAACTAGCCTATTACACTACAGCACTATGCAGGTATAGTATGTGCCATGGAGAGTACTAGAGTACCTCTTCCCCAAAGGTGTATATCACATTGGATGACATCAGCAGGATTGGCAAAGTAGGACATCTGACTTGTAGTGAGTATGGCTAGCTAAACTGCATTGTTCCCTGCACAGACAGTGACACACACACAAAGCATCCACAACTGACATGTGTGAGTATTGAACCCCCTAACAGAAGTCTATAGCACACTACAGTGTAGAGCTGTTGTAGGACACACCACATGGATTGCTGAAGAACCCTTTCCCCAAAGGTGTATTTCACAATCTAGAGTATATTTTAGTGCCTTTATTATAACTGTATTTGCCTTAATATTGCTACAACTCAAGTGCTCTAGGTTGCACTGCATCTGAACTGTATGTTTTAGCTGCTTTTCTGTATATATAGACTTCTCTTTATATGTAGACTAGCTACTTATTCTACTGTATTACTGCCTCTTAAATCATTTTTCAGTTTTGCACTTGCTTTGCTTCATTTAAAAAGTTTTAAATTGCTAATTTTGTAGAATTTTAATTGGTTTTATTGTTTAGGACTACACACTCTAGTGTGTTAGCCTTTTCTGTGTTTATTTACTGTACTATTGCAGTGTTTAGCCTGTTTTAACCAAAAAAAAAAAAAAAAAACTATGTTGTTTGCTCGTTTCTCACCTTTCCTAGCCAGTCCAGATCCCAGGCTTTGCTTGTCTCAGGACTTTTATTTTCTGTGTTCAGAGCTATCCAGACCTTGCTGTGGTAGAGGGAAGTCCTACTGCTTACCAGTGGGAGTGGTGAGCATTGTACTGCCTATCTAACACTAGAGGAGTGGTTTCCAGCTTTGAAATTGCAATTTTATTAGCCTTTTTGGGCTGATTTCTAACCCTTTTAACTTTCTGGCTTAAAAAAATATGTGTTTGTGCATTTTTCGCATCATGCAGAACCGCAGGGCTACAGTTAAAGTATTCCAGGTACCACAAAGTCTGCTCTTCAAATTTACCCTTAGAAATATCTGGTTTCTCAGTAGTAGCAGTAAAATCTGAACCCCTGTGACTAGCAGTTGCTCTAGAACCTGCTGGAAAGCACTAGGAAGCCAGAAACTGATACTAGCACTCAACTCTCCTTGTTAATAAGGAGAAATTAATCATAGGCACTAAGCCTATAATTGCAAAGTACCTTGAAAGGTGAGGGAAAACAGCTCTTGTACTTTACAAAAAACACCTAAACAGCAATGTCCAAGGGTCAGCCTCCAGTGATTTCTCCTGTCCACCTGGTGAATCTGGGCATACTGGGGCAATGAGGCAACTGCCTCATATACACAGACAACCCTCTCCTCCTACCACCCAACACTTCAACCTGTGAGAGATGCACTTACATAACCAAACTGGAAGCAAAGCTCTCTCCTGCCAAGATTGTGCTAGACACTCAATAGGAGAAGGTTAACACCTGCACTACACATCAAGCAACTTATAGCCCTTCAAAACCCACATCATCAACAACCACACATAGCAACAGTAAACCAACATATGTGGAGGCCCTTAACATTAACCTGCCCAAGCAACAAGGACTTCCGAAGTTGAAACGCAAACAAATACCAGCCACAACCAAAGTGACACATAGCTCACAACACCAGTCTGCCACCCAACAGACCCTAAGGCAAGACAATGTACCCAACACTTTAGTCATAGGTGACTCTATAGTCAGGCACACTGATGTTCCACTCACCAGGCTGAACAAGGAGAAAATTACAGTCAGCTGCCTGTTGGGTGCCAGGATCTGCCACATAATGCATGCACTCAAGTCAATCTACAACAAGTACAAATATGACTTTGTCATTGTCCATGATGGAGTGAATGAATTGAGACCTACCTTCCTGGACTACATGAAAAGAGACATGGAAGAGCTCATGGATCATGTGGCCCAGGCATGTATGACGCTAGCCCTGAGTAGCATTCTGCCTTTGCCCAGAATGATACCACAGTATAAGGACAAAATTATTGACTTCAACAATTGGCTAAGCTTCTGGTGTCATTCAATGGGGATCCAGTATCTGTCTGCCTGGGAAGACATGATCGACAAACCACGATGCTTTGCCAGAGATGGTCTGCACCCATCACCCCTGGGATTCAGGTTACTGGCTAAAGCTCTTGCCACCCCTATAGTGCCTTTTTTTAGGCAAGGTTCAAAGGACAAAACCACCACCGTAACAGACACAGAGTTTTAATTGGATTTATTGTTTAGGACTACACACTCTAGTGTGTCAGCCTTTTCTGTGTTTATTTACTGTACTATTGCATTGTTTAGCCTGTTTTAACCCAAAAAAAAAAACTATCTTGTTTGCTCATTTCCCACCTTTCCTAGCCAGTCCAGATCCCAGGCTTTGCTTATTTTCTGTGTTCAGAGCTATCCAGACCTTGCTGTGGTAGAGGGAAGTCCTACTGCTTACCAGTGGCAGTGGTGAGCATTGTACTGCCTATCTAACAGTAGAGGAGTGGTTTCCAGCTTATGAAATTGTAATTTAATTAGCCTTTTTGGACTGATTTCTATCCCTTTCAATTCTCTGGCTTAAAAACATATGTGTTTGTGCATTTTTCGCATCGTGCAGAACTGCAGAGCTACAGTTAAACTATTCCAGGTGCCACAAAGTCTGTTCTTCAAATTTTCCCTTAGAACTATCTGGTTTCTCAGTAGTAGCACTAAAATCTGAACCCCTGTGACTAGAACCTGCTGGAAAGCACTAGGAAGCCTGAAATTGAAACCAGCACTCAACTCTCCTCATTGATAAGGAGAAATTAATCATAGGCACTAAGCCTATAATTGAAAAGTACCTTGAAAGGTGAGGGAAAACAGCTTTTGTACTTTACAAAAAAAGCACCTAAACAGGCATGTCCAAGGGTCAGCTTCCGGTGATTCCTCCTGTCCACCTGGTGAATCTGGGCATACTGGGGCAATGCGGCAACTGCCTCATATACACAGACAACCCTCTCCTCCTACCATCCTACACTACAACCTGTGAGAGATGCACTTACATAATCAAACTGGAAGCAAAGTTCTCTCCTGCCAAGATTGTGCTAGACACTCAAGAGGAGAAGGTTAACACCTGCACTACACATCAAGCAACTCATAGCCCTTCAAAACCCACACCATCAACAACCACACATAGCAACAGTAAACCAACATATGTGGAGGCGCTTAACATTAACCTGCCCAAGCAACAAGGACCTCTGAAGCTGAAACACAAACAAATACCAACCAGACCAAAGTGACACATAGCTCACAACACCAGTCTGCCACCCAACAGCCCCTAAGGCAAGACAATGTACCCAACACTTTAGTCATAGGTGACTCTATAGTCAGGTACACTGATGTCCCACTCACCAGGTTAAACAAGGAGAAAATTACAGTCAGCTGCCTGTCAGGTGCCAGGATCTGCCACATAATCAATGCACTCAAGTCACTCTACAACAAGTACAAATATGACTTTGTCATTGTCCATGTTGGAGTGAATGAATTGAGACCTACCTCTCTGGGCTATATGAAAAGAGACATGGAAGAGCTCTCGGATCATGTGGCCCAGGCATGTATGACGATAGCCCTGAGTAGCATCCTGCCTTCGCCCAGAATGATACCACAGTATAAGGACAAAATTATTGACTTCAACAATTGGCTAAGCTTCTGGTGTCATTCAAAGGGGATCTAGTATCTGTGTGCCTGGGAAGACATGATCGACAAACCATGATGCTTTGCCAGAGATGGTCTGCACCTGTCACCCCTGGGATTCAGGTTACTGGCTAAAGCTCTTGCCACCCCTATAGTGCCTTTTTTTAGGCAAGGTTCAAAGGACAAAACCACCACTGGTATAGACCCAAACATGCAAAATCTGAAGGTAATGCTACTCAATGTTAGAAGTCTAAACCTCAAAATGCACTCTCTTGAGGCACCCCTAAAAATGAAGAACATCGATATCTGTACAGTAACTGAGACCTGGTTCAAGCCTCCAGAGATCACCCCTGCAATACCAGGCTACAACTCTTACCACACTTTTTGGCCACAAAACCAAGACCGAAACACTAAAGGTGGAGGAGTGTCCATATTCAACAAGGATATTCACACCTCCAGGCTAGTTGCCCAACACAATGCATCTGAAATTCTCCAGGTGCAACTAGCACAAGATAAAACTGCAATACAAATTATAGCTTGCTACAGATCCCCCACCATGCCCCAAAATTCTCACTACACCTTTCTAAACATACTGCAAAATATTAAGATACAACCAAACACCCTAATACTGGGTGATTTTAACTACCCTGCCATTAACTGGGAAAACTACCTGGGTACCAACACCTTTTCTCAACGGTTCTTAGAATTCATAAATTCCAACGCCCTGGATCAACTAATCCATTGTCCCACCAGGGGCTCCAATATCCTAGACCTGGTCATTACCAACATAGGAGATAGATGCTCCACACCAGTGGTCACCCCCCTCATTGGTCAGGTCTGACCATAAGCAAATCACCCTTGACATCCACATCCCACCCCCACCCCCCAGTAAGGAAACCTCTGTAACAAACTTCTCCAAAGCCAACTTCATGCTACTGAAATCAGAAGTGACAAACTTCATGACATCCATGCAGACAGGATCTGAAAGTTCAACTGCTGAATCCTACACTAAAGCACTGTACGAGCACATCCACTCATGCATGAATTGTGCCATCCCAAATAGGACCAAGATGCTCTCCTCCAAAAAAACGAAGCCAATCTTGTGGTCCCCTGTTATAAACAAACTATACAACAGAAGGAAGAAACTGTTGCAGAAAAGAGGAAAATCCCAGGATGCAACAAACTCCCTCAACCTCACTAAGAAGCTGAGATCCCTCATAAAATCCACAAAAGCTAGTTACAAAAATAAAATTGCCAAAGATTCCAAAGACAACCACAAGGCATTCTATAGTTATATCAAGAATCTAAATGGCAATGCTCAGATCTGCTCTGAGCTACAACAGAATGGCATTAAATATACTGATCCCAAGGATATTGCCAATATCCTGGCAGATCGATTTAGTGCCAACTTCACCCCACTCTCACACCTCATCACAAAAGGTTTCTCATCCAGGAACAAAAGAGGTCATTGTTCCCCTCTACTCATTACTCATTAGACCCATTATAGAGTACAAGGCCCTTTTTGGTATGTATCTCACAAGACATCTACAGCAACTGGAAAGGCCACAGAAATACCTCACAAAGAGGATTACTGGCCTCAAACAGATGCCCTATGCAGACCGTCTCAAAAAACTCCAGCTTTACTCCGTCGCATATCACCTACTCAGAGGTGATCTCTGCCTAACATACAAAGCTATGTCAAACCCAGAGCTGTTGGACATGCTCCACTTAAAGAAATCCCAATCCCTCCGAGCTACATGCTCTAGGGACCTAAACCTTGTCACCACAATAAACAGAACATGCCAGAGGGATAGATTCCTGTCCCAGAGATTTCCCATTCTCTGGAATAAACTAACTATCTATATCAAACAAAGCTCCTCATTAGCACTCTTCAAGAAAAATCTTGATGATTGGACGGGAAATAGGAAATTCACCCCAGGGATTACCTCTGTGGCTCTGCTTGACAGTGGCACAGGAAAATAATTTTCTTGGGTGGCAAAACCCAGGGTACCTTTTTGGCTGGGCTTGTATAGGCCCAGGGCCGATAGCCTAGTACCTACCTATGAACCTATGAACCTAAAGGGCCCATCTCAATACCAAAAGATTACCAAATTCTGGTAATCACGGCCACACAGGTAAAAACTGCACTTTCCAAAGCTAAGAATACAGTATCTATGGGACCAGATGACATCACGGGTTGTGTACTACATGAATTACAAAATGAACTGGCACCTCACCTAAGTGTCATGTTTAATCATAGCCTCACCTCAAGCTTTGTGCCCACTGAGTGGCACACAGCTACAGTTATCTCACTCCACAAGGGGGGATCAACCTTGGATCCCAGGAACTACCATCCCATCAGTCTGATGAGCCTGATCTGCAAGGGCATGGAACGCATTATCATGGAACTTATAAACAAAGACATTGACAACCTTCAAACAATGGACCTCACCCAGTTTGGGTTCGTGAAGGGTTGATCTTGTCTCCTGAACCTGATCGACTTCTTTGAATCAGTCTCCAGAACTGTGGACGAGGGTAAGGCGGTCCACACAGCCTAGCTGGACCTAGCCAAGACCTTAGACACCATCTCCCACTCTGGAATCACAGATAAACTTACTGAGCTGGGCATAAATCTCTATGTCACTCGATGGGTTGCCAACTGGCTTACTGACAGAACCCAGACTGTAAAAGTAGCCAACTCCAAATCCAGCTTCAGACAAGTGACAAGTGGAGTACCTCAGGGTTCAGTCCTGGGACCACTCTTGTTTGGCATCTACTTCTTTGAAGTACAGGCCAACACTAAGGGACTCTGGCTAAAAAAGTTCACAGATGACTGCAAACTGGGAGCCATTATTGAATCCCCAAATGATGTGGATATTCTACAAAAGGGCCTTACAGAAACAGATGCCTGGTGCCAGAGTCATGGGCTCAAGCTTAATGTCAAGAACTGTATAGTTATTCCCTTTGAAAAAAAAACATGTACCCATGAATTACCACATAGGTGGCAGTACAGTAAACATCGAAAGTGTGATGAGAGACCTAGGGACACAGGTGGACAGATAACCACATCTCCACAACAGTCACAAAATCCTTCTATGTGGCATACCTCATCACTAAGGGCTTTTCATCCAGAAAAAAGGAGGTCATTGTCCCACTGTACTCATCCCTCATTAGACCCATTATAGAGTATAACGTCCCATTTGGTATGTACCTCACAAGACATCTGCAACAGCTGGAATGGCCGCAGAAATACCTCACTAAAATAATCACAGGCCTAAAGCAGATGCCATATGCTGCTTGTCTAAAAATACTCCAGCTATACTCTGTGGCATATCATATACTCAGAGGCGATCTCTGCTTAACATACAAGGCCATGTCAAACCCTGAGCTGTTGGACATGCTCCACTTAAAGAAATTCCAATCCCACGCCACACACTCCAGGGATCTAAACCTTGTCATCACAATGAACAAAATATGCTCGAGGGATAGGTTCCTGACCAAGAGACTCTCCATACTCTGGAATACACTGCCCATACATGTCAAGCAGACCGCCTCCTTGGCCCTCTTAAAAGGAACCTTGATGATTGGATGGGAGATAGGAAATTCAACCCAGGGATCATGTCAGTTGCCCTGCTAGACATGGGTCCAGGGAAGTAAATATTATGGGAAGAAATATCCAGGGAATTGTTATGGCTAGACTTGTATAGACCCTAGTGCCAATAGCCTAGTGCCAACTTATGAACCTATGAACAATAAATGACATCAGCAGGATTGCCAAAGTAGTGCATTTGAAATTTACTGAGTGTGATTAGCCTAAAATGCATTGCTCCCTGCGCAGACATTAGAACACACATAAAACATCCAAAATCACCATGGGTGGGTATAGAACCTTACCAAAGGTTTATATCAGACTACAGCAGTATGCAATTACAGGACATGCTACAGAGACTACTGAGCTATGATTTTCCCAGAGGTGTATTTCTAGGTGGATGACATTAGCAGCCTTGCCAAAGATGTGCATTTGAATTGTAGGGAATGTGACTACCCTAAAGTGCATTGCTCTCTACTCAGACAGACACTTGCCATGTCTGGGATTAGAACAGCTACCTAACTATTTTATCACACTGCAGCAGTATGCAGTTACAGGACATGCTATGGAGATTATGGGATTAAAACAGCTACCTAACTATTTTATCACACTACGGCAGTATGCAGTTACAGGACACGCTACAGAGATTATTGGGCTATAGCCTTCCCAGGGGTGTATTTCTAGGTGGATGACATCAGCAGCCTTGCCAAAGATGTGCATTTGAATTGTAGGGAGTGCGATTGCTCTAAAAAGCATTGCTCTCTACACAGACACACTTGCCATGTCTGGGATTAAAACGGCTACCTAACTAATATATCACACTACAACAGTATGCAGTTACAGGACATGCTGCGGAGATTACTAGGCTACAGCCTTCCCAGGGGTGTATTTCTAGGTGGATGACATCAGCAGCCTTGCCAAAGATGTGCATTTGAATTGTAGGTAGTGTGACTACCCTAAAAAGCATTGCTCTCTACACAGACAGACACACACTTGCCATGTCTGGAATTAGAATAGTTACCTAACTAATATATCACAATATAGCAGTATGCAGTTACAGGACACACTACAGAGATTACTGGGCTACATTCTTCCCATGGGTGTATTTCTAGGTGGATGACATCAGTAGCCTTGCCAAAGATGAGGACTGGAATTGTGGGGAGTATGACTACCCTAAAAAGCATTGCTCTATACACAGAGTCAAACAGACACACACACACTTGCCATGTCTGGGATTAGAACAGCTACCTAACTTCTATATCACACTACAGCAGTATGCAGTTATAGGATGCACAATGGCGATAACTGGGCTGTGTTTTTCCCAGGGGTGTATTTCTAGGTGGATGACATCAGCAGCCTTGCTAAAAATGAGCATTGAATTGTAGGGGGTGTGACTACCCTAAAAAGCACTGCACTCTGCACAGACAGCCACACACACAAACCTGCCATGTCTGGGATTAAAACAGCTACCTACTAATTTATCACACAACAGCAGTATGCAGTTACAGGATGCACTACAGAGATTACTGAGCTGCATCTTTCCCAGAGGTGTATTTCTAGGTGGATGACATCAGCTGCCTTGCCAAAGATGAGCATTTGAATTGTAGGGATTGTGACTACCCTAAAAAGCATTGCTTTCTACAGAGACAGACAGACCCACACTTACCATGTCCGGGATTAGAACAGCTTACCTACTTTCTCACATTACAGCAGTATGCAGTTACAGGATGCACTACAGAGAGTACTGGGCTACATTCTTCCCAGGAGTGTATTTCTAGTGAATGACATCAGCAGCCTTGCCAAAGACGAGCATTTGAATTGTAGGGAGTGTGACTACCCTAAAAGGGCATTGCTCTCTACACAGACCAACAGACACACACACAGTTGTCATGTATGGGAATAGAACTTCTACTTAACTACTTTATCACACTACAGCAATAAGAAGTTATGGTACGCACCACAGAGATTACTGGGCTACAACTTTCCCTAGGGTATTTTTCACAGTGGATGACTTCAGCAGGCTTGTCATAGTAGGGCTATGGGGAGGACAGTGTGTGTGCATGGGGCATAACCCATTCATCTAGAGGTTCACACGCCACATGCGGGCACATACAGAGTCATATTTCACAGGTACATATATACAGCTGCTAGATGACTACTTCCTTGTACAGTCATGTTTCACAGCTGGCATGTGCACCAATAGTCTGTACTGCTGACAGATACTGGTGGCTAGTATCTGCAGTGAGTGACATCTGAACCTCATGTGTTTGGGGCCCTTTGGCTATGTGCTGGGTGGGACAGGCCTGGATGGCTCCTTGTCACAGTCACCCTCTTCCACACATCTATGTACGTCTACCTTTGGCTTATTATAGTGTGTTGTCCTTACATATATGTCTGTATTCCTATTCACTCTGTGTGCAAGGTATGCATGGTGCATAGTGACGAGTGTCTGCACTAACAACTGCAACTGCCAGATATGTCTGGTCCACTGGTGTTTGCAGACATGACCTTCATGTGTTTGTGTGTGAGTATGCCCAGTATGGCCTTCTGTATTTAACGTGTGGATCGAGTCCAGGTAGTTTGTACTGCAGTGCTGACCTTGGTGTTGTACACTGACAGGTGGCATGCTGTTTCCGCAGGCTGTCCATCAAGCATCTGGCATTGGCTGTAACTACATTTCTGCGTAGGATGGGGGGGGGGTCCAGCCGACTATTTCTACATTTCTACACAGGATGAGGGGGTACACCTGACTGTTATTACATTACTACATATGGCTGGGGGGGGCTCACCTGACTATTTCTACATTTCTACACAGGATGGGGGGTACACTTGACTGTTATGACATTGCTACATGGGGGGGCACACCGGTCTATTTCTACACAGGGGTGGGGGGCACACTTGATTGTTATTACATTACTATGTATGGTGGGGGGGCTCACCTGACTATTTATACATTTCTACACAGGATGGGGGGCACACCTGTCTGTTATTACATTGCTACATGGGGGGGGTCATACCGGTCAATTTCTACACTTCTTCACAGGGTTGGAGGGCACACCTGACTGTCATTACATTACTACATATGGGGAGGGGCTTACCTGACTATTTCTACATTTCTACACAGGATGGGGGGGGCACACCTGACTGTTATTACATTACTATGTATGGTTGGGGGGCTCACCTGACTATTTCTACATTTCTACACAGGGTTGGGGGGCACACCTGACTGTTATTACAATACTATGTAGGATATAGGGGGCACACAGGACACTTGTATACATTTGCTATGACTGTACTGGTATGTCAGGTACTCCATTTCATTCTGTATTAACTATCATGCTGACTAAAGGTATACCAGTGTACTACAGATCATGGCTTTGGTTGCCCTACATATTACTGTCTGACCTCCTCCCCTTCATAGCTAACATTCCACTGCCTGCCCTGCTGTAGTCCGTTTGTGTAAGCCTGGGGGGGGGGTGAACCATAGCCATCATTCAGGGGCCATGGCACAGGCTCTGTTTGGGTTTGTCTACACCTGTCCTGCTGGCTGAGACTGTTGTTGGGTATGTGAACTGCCCTGACTGGCATGTGTGGGTCATATGGACACACATGTCACTCAGTACATTTCCTGCAGTGTGTTTTGTCACCCTGTGTAATACTGGCTACTACGGTGACTCCAGTATGTGTTACAGATGTCATGGTGCCACTATGAGTGTCTACTGTCTGCTGCCATAACATTCAGCCACCCAATTTCCATGCATGCTGACATCCATACCATAGATAGGTTCATAGATTCATAGGTTGGTACTAGGCTATCGGCCCAGGGGCCTATACAAGCCTAGCCATAACAATTCCCTGGCTATTTCTTCCCACACTATTTACTTCCCTGGACCCCTGTCTAGCAGGGTGACTGACGTGATCCCTGGGGTGAATTTCCTTTCTCCCATTCAATCATCAAGGTTCCTTTTGAAGAGGGCCAAAGAGGTGCTCTGCTTGACATGTATGGGGAGTCTATTCCAGAATCTGGGGAGTCTCTGGGTCAGGAACCTATCCCTCCAGCATGTTTTGTTTATTGTGATAACAAGATTTAGATCCCTGGAGCATGTGGCTCTGAGGGATTGGGATTTCTGCAAGTGTAGCATGTCCAACAGCTCTGGGTTTGACATGGCCTTATATGTTAAGCAGAAATAGCCTCGGAGTAGATGATATGCAACAGAGTATAGCTGGAGTTTTTTAAGGTGGTCAGCACAGGGCATCTGCTTTAAGCCTGTGATTCTTTTAGTGAGGTATTTCTGCAGCCTTTCCAGTTGCTGCAGATGTCTTGAGAGGTACTTACCAAATGGGGCATTGTATTCTATAATAAGATACAGGTAACGACACATTCTACTTCATTCAGCAATTGGTAGGTTGATTAACTTACCTTGAGGGTGTGCCAAACTTGTGGATGGTGCTGGAGGGCTGTCTATGTCAGATGCACATAGTACATTCCCTATACGTGGTTGAGCACAGGTAGTGTCATGTTTGGCATCCCTTTTACTGTATGTGCAAGTCAGAGAGAGGTGTCATTCCCTGGGTCCCTACTGTGTCAGTGTATGTGCTATGTGTTGTCTCTTTGCCGCAGCCTCAGCATACTGGGCACACCTCCATCTGCCTACTGGGGCAGGCTCAGGTTGTTCCTCCTCTGAGTCACTCTGTGCCTGTGCAGGCCTTGACATTGGTGGGGGGCTGTTTGACCCTGTCCCATGCTGTTCCTGCTGCAGCTGTTTCCGCAGGATCATATTGTGTAGCATAGCACATACCACAACAATTTGGGTACATGTAGCTGGTGTGTACTGCAAGGCTACACTAGATTTGTCCAGACACTGGGACCGTGACCTGAGCATCCCAAATACATGCTCTATTATAAGTCTAGTCTGTGCGTGTGCCTCATTATGGCGTTCTTGTTCAGGTATGTGTGCATTTCTGATGGGTATCATCAGCCACGGTTCCAGTGTGTAACCAGCATCCCCCACTAGGTGACTGTAGGGGATGTCCCCATTGGCAAATCACTGGTACAGTTGCATCAGATGCCATATGTGGGAATCATCATAGCTTCCAGGGCAGCCAGCACACACATTCATTATAATGCCCTGGGCATAGGTTCATAGGTTCATAGGTAGGTACTAGGCTATCTGCCCAAGGGCATTTATAAGCCTAGCCAGAGTGTGTCGGCTTTTGCCACCACATTAATTAATTAACTGAGCCTCTGTCAAGCAGAGCCAATGAAGTGATCCCAGTGGTGTATTTTCTGTTACCCATCCACTCGTCAAGGCTTCTCTTGAAGAGTGTTAGTGAGGGGCTATGCCTAATGTAGTTAGGAATTTTGTTCCAAAGCATGAGGAGTCTCTGTGACAGGAATCTATCCCTCCAGCATGTTCTATTTATTGTTGTGGCAAGGTTTAGCTCACTAGAGTGCGTGGCTCGCAGTGACTTGGATTTCTTTAGGTGGAGCATGTCCATCAATTCTGAGTTGTACATGACTTTGTAAGTCAGGCAGAGATTACCTCTGAGTAAGTGATATGTCAATGAGTACAGCCAGAATTTTTTCAGTCGGGCTGCATAGGACATATGTTTGAGGCCAGTAATCCTCTTGGTGAGATGCTTTTGTGGTCTTTCCAGCTGTTTGAAGTGTCTTGTGAGGTACATCCCAAATGGGGCATTGTACTCTATGATGGGTCTGATGAGTGATGAGTAGAGGGGCACTATAACCTCTTTATTTCTAGATGCGAACCCCTTAGTAATTAGATGGGCCACAAAGAAGGATTTCCTAACTACTTTGGCAATATGATTGTCAAAGGAGAGATTACTATCTACCTGGGTTGCCAGATCTTTTATTGCCTCTTCTGTATTAAGGGGGCTGCCACCTATGTGGTAACTCATGGGTGTTTTGTTTTTCCCAAATGGGTTGACTATGCATTTTTTGGCATTTAGCTTGAGGCCATGACTTTGACACCAGATGTCTGTCTCAGTAAGGCCTTTTTGAAGGATGTCCGTGTCAGACGGAGAGTCAATTATGGCTCCCAGTTTGCAGTCATCGGCGAACTTGGTTAGTCATAGTCCTCCTGTGTTTGCCTGTACTTCTGAGAAATATATGCCAAACAGTAGGGGTCCCAGAACTGAGCCTTGTGGGACACCATTTGTGACTGGTTTAGAGTCGGACCTGGAGCCCGCTATTCTTACCGTGTGAGTTCTGTCTGTAAGCCAGTTGGCAACCCATCTTGTGACCTAAGGGTTTATGTTCAGGCTGGTGAGTTTTTCTATAATACCCAAGTGAGGAATGGTGTCAAACGCCTTGGCGAGATCAAGATATGCTGTGTGAACCACCTTTCCCTCATCTATGGCCTTGGTGACTGTGTCGAAGAAGTCAACCAGGTTTAGTAGGCATGACCTGCCCTTAACAAAGCCGGACTGGGTCGGGTCAAGTGTTTGGAGGTTCCCAATGTCTTTGTTAATGAGTTCCATGATGATGCACTCCATAGCCTTGCAGACCAGGCTAGTCAGGCTTATGGGGTGATAGTTACCAGGGTCAGTTGTGGTCCCTCCTTTGTGGAGCAGAATAACTGTTGCTGTGCCCCATTCTATGGACACATAGCCTGTGGAGAGGCTGAGGTTGAACATCGTGTTTAGGTGGGGGGGTTAGTTTGTTCTGTTCGGCATCACATACAACCTGGCAGTTGACAGAGGGGATGCCCCTGTTGTTGATGTAGGCCCTACCCTAATCACCGGGTGGTGCTTTGATGCATATGTGGGTGCAGTCTATACCACCCACCACCTCAGGGTAATCTGCTATTTGATTGAAGATATGCATATTGCTGGTCAACACCTCATGGGTGTTAAGGAAATATATGTGCTCACTGGCATGTGCTGACATGGCATCCAGGAACTGGTGGGATACTCTGGATGCTGATGCCTGTGAGATCCCCATGATATCCCCAGTTGAGCTTTGGGAGGTACCTGTGGCTAGTATTCCTAGGCCTACACATACCTTGGTATCTACTAGGATGGGTTCCCCTTGGTCAGTTTGGTGTGTCAGGTGTGGCTGGCACAGCTCAACAATTTGCTGTAGGAGGTCTCTGTCCACCTTATAGCACTCCACTATCTCCAGCTCATGTAGCCCCTGGTAGATTACTCTGGGTCTGTACACTCTTCTCTGTCTCTTCACTGTCGGTCGATCGGCAGCATTCACATCCTCATCACCCTCAGCCTCTTGCACATGTTGTTCTATGTTGCCTGCTGCAGCCCTTCTCATTTTGTAGGTTTGTTTGTTAAAATTTCCCCAGTTGTATACACCGGTGATGTAGAGTATGGGAAAATCCAGAGGGGAAGGTGTTTGCATAGTTTATATTAGTGTTCTGGGCTGGGTTGGTCTGCTGCCTGTGTAATTGGCTGATTCTGGTACAGTTCACCTCCCAGCTAAGCTAGGTCGCCTAGATTACCTTCCTACTGCTGTTTTCCCTTCCCATTGCCTTCCTGTTTAAGCCCGTGTGCGCACTGCGCAGAGTGCTCAAATGTGTACACTGCTGCTATTTCCTGGTTTAACCTTTTTTTTCTTCCTGTAAAACCCGGTTTGTGGCACGCGCACCTGCTTAGGCTTTGTAAAGAGTGCTAAGCAAGTTTAGACACACCCCCTAGCTTAGCTGTGCTAAGCTAGGAGCAAGCCTGAGCCACAGGGCTCCAATCCGCTTGCAGTATGCCTGACACACACCCCCATGATGTCACCTATCTCCTAGGTTTGCACCAAGCTACTCCCATTCTTACACTGTTGGGACCTGACTCATATGCTGGGGGAAACTGGATTTCACTATCCTTCCCCTCATTTGCATAGGATTGCCTGCTAATGCATAGTTAAATGTCTCACACTGAGCCTCCCCCCTTAGCAACCACTACTCACTGGCCAGGTTGTCTTCTGCCTGCCACTGACTTGCATGGCAGAATAGTGATTTTAATTAGACTGCTTATTTTAGGTTTATTTTATTGTTTCCCCCCAATCCCATTTGCACGCTGCTACCCTATGCTTAAACAGCCGCGATCAGCTAAAAGAAAATAAAAGTTGATTTTTTGTATTATTTTTTTGTTTCCACATGATATGCAGCCTTTATTTAGGGCTGTCGCAACTCCGTTTTGGATTTTGCAGAAATGTACTCGGTTACTAACCGAGTACATTTCTGCAGATAGCACTAGTCCTGCACAGACTGTTGCAAGCTTCCTGGATTGCAAAATCACCTCATTTGCATAGATTTCTCCTACAAATGGGGTGATTTGCATACCAAGGCTTAGTCCGTGCAGGATTAGTGTAGGAGTGCTCGTGCACGCCACTGCAGGCTGTTCATGGATCACACGGCAGACATATTGCCTGCTTGAGCTCCTGCACTGATCTTGCACTCTGTGCAAGCTTTTGAGAATCCAGGGGCATGTCTCAACATAGCCCAGAATAATCTAGTGCATTGTCACTTGCCTGTTTAGGTCTGGCCTATCCAGTCAACCAATGCCTCATATAGTCTGCTGTCTCTAGAGCAGCAGCTCAGTTTATACAGTTCTTCATTGTGGTTTTTGTTGCTCAGTAGCTCCCAAATTTAGCAATTAGATATCTGCATACATTTCTCTCTCCATTTTAACTATTCACATTCTACATTGGTCAGGTCCGGAGACTTCAAAAAAACATTATTTTTGACAATCAGTACTCAATCTCATATGTCTTAAGCTAACAGTGAGTACTGTGTTTCTCAGTGTTATTGTTTTCTTTGCTCACGCAATCCAAGAATATTTTCTTAAAAATAAGTAAAACTGCAGGAGCTGTCCCAGTCTAAAGGGTGGATGCTCCATATCAATGAAAAAATGTTATCCTATTGCATATAATATTCATTAACCACAACGGAGCTCTCTAGAGGTATCAAGCATAAAAATCATTCATTGAATTGCCCAGAAAATGTAGACACATATATTTATAAAAGCCAAGACACAGCACTTAAATGCATTAACTTAATCACTGTGTTTTTGTCCTGTGAAACAGGACATCATCAGAAAAAACTTTTTGTAAATTAGCTGGCACTGCTTTGTTTGCAACTTTTTGCTTGTCGCATATAATAGTCATTTCCAAAGACATGAGGAATGTATTCACTCTCATGTCTTACATTATCCATCCAGCCATAAAATCTGTGCTGACCCCCGACTATGGCTTCTGCCCAGAAATACAACTGAATCTACTCTCTTAACTATGGCTAACGTTGCACATAGCGAACTGAATTTTGAATGAATCTCTTTGTTGTCTGTTTATTAACTTCTCGATTATATTTGATACCATAAACAATTATGGTTTTGTAAACTATGCATCTGAATTCAGTTTGTCCTTAGCTTCTATAGGCCATCTTATGAATTTCTTATAATAGAGAATGCAAATAATCCACTGAGCAGATACATTTTCAACCATTTTGCTAGCTTCACTTGTGGTCCAATAAAATCTGTTCTAGGTTCACTGCTCTATACTAGAGTCATAAAAATGCCTAGATCTCATGGGACAATTACTCTTATACAATATGCTAATAACACTACCGTCTTCTTCTGTGGGCTTGATGTATACAGTCACTGTTGCACTTCAAATAAGTTTCAGTCAACTGGAAAATGATTAAGCAAAACTGGGCCTCATTTGAATGCCTCAAAAATGAAAAATGATTCTGTATAGAACTCTTCTTTCATGATGTCTCCACTTATGAAACAGTAAGATCAGTGAAGCTGTTTAGACACCGGTTCACATAAAGAATTCACCAAACTTGCAGTTTTGTATTCATCTTTGATCATGGTAGAGTTTCTAAAGTTACATCTTAACCTGGTCATAAACCTGTACGTTGATTCTGGGAAATTAATCAACCTATTTTTTTTAAACCTCCTAAACTAGATCTTTAAAATGGAACAGACAGCAGATCCATAGTATTGTTTGGGCAAAGGCAAACAATAAACATGTTGCACATATAAATTAAACATTCATGTCTTCATACCTCTGGTAAATGCCAAGTTATTCTCTACTAACCAAAGTGGACATCCCATCACAAAACCTAAGCTCATGTGCCATACATCAGACCCATTTCCTGTGCGCTAATAATAGATTTGCTGCTTCTGTTTTCAATGTTAGTATTTTAACTATGGAGAAACCTCCTCCAATATGCACACAAACATTCTGACTCCTTTCAAAAATGTATTTCTTGGGCACCTCTATGTCAGCTGATCTTTCTTAGGTCTATGTCAAATCAACTAAAACACTTCCCTGTTATGCTTTCTGTAGTCTTGCTAAATATGGGTACCTAGTTCCTAATGTACCTCCAAGTATTTTCTTTAATTGTTACTAATTCCCTGTGTACAATACTAACAGGTTATATCACCATCGATACCACTGCATCTTGTATACATTATTTTTGAAAAGTACACTGCTTTCCAGCTGATCAGCTAGTTTATTTCCCATCAACATTCACTCTGCATGTATTATACCCTAGTCAGTATCAAACATTTGCAATAAATGCTCTCATTCTGTTGCTATTGTAATACCTGAATCAAAATTTCATGCATTTTTTAATAATATATGATTGTAATATTGTCATGATATATGATTGTAATACCGTCATGATATATGACTGTAATATTGTCATGATATATGACTGTAATATTGTCATGATATATGACTGTAATATTGTCATGATATATGATTGTAATATTGTCATGATATATGACTGTAATACCGTCATGATATATGACTGTAATATTGTCATGATATATGATTGTAATACCGGCATGATATATGATTGTAATATTGTCATGATATATGATTGTAATATTGTCATGATATATGACTGTAATATTGTCATGATATATGATTGTAATATTGTCATGATATATGACTGTAATATTGTCATGATATATGATTGTAATATTGTCATGATATATGACTGTAATATTGTCATGATATATGACTGTAATATTGTCATGATATATGATTGTAATATTGTCATGATATATGACTGTAATATTGTCATGATATATGACTGTAACATTGTCATGATATATGATTGCATTTTTCTGGTGCTTTGTTCATCTTTTCCCCTCTGCTTTAGTCATCATTTTGCTCTTTTTCCTAGTATAGTCTGTCTCCTTTGAGCACTATGGTATCTCAGTAGTAAATCTCTGCCCCACGGCTCTAAGTGGAGTTTTTATGTTCTCCCTGAGTTTTCACTGGGTACTTCAGTGTACTCCCCAAAACATGATGGTTGATTGGCTTCATAAAACCTGTCTATCTATCTATATATATATAGATGTAGATATAGATATATATATATATATATATATATATATATATATATAGGTTCATAGGTTCATAGGTTCATACTAGGCTATCTGATTATTTTGCTGTGCCTCTGTCGAGCAGTGACACTGAGGTAATCCATCCATTGGTCAAGATTTCTCTTGAACAAGGGATTTTGTTCCACAGCATAGGGAGTCTTTGGGTGATGAATCTATCCCTCCAGCACGTCCTATTAATAGCCGTGTCGAGGTTTAAGTCTCCCGCCCTTGTATAGATGTAGATATAGATATATATAAAACCATGTCATGGGGGCCCAAGGTGTGAATGAGTGAATGAAAAGGATTTATAAATTAGTATACTTGCCTGGTTAACAAATTATAAAATTAAAAAAATGTACCTTCTTTCTCATTTTACACAAATGAATATTGAAGATCCTCTTAACATGTCTTCATATATGATGTTAGCCATGCCTGTTGTCATTTTCTTAAACTTTCTCTATAGTTTATTCATAATCTTAACTTGCTAATTAATAAAGATCACCTTCAAAACTATCCCAGGTGTGCCCTCATAATTCATAAATAAATTCAATGAGTCGCCTACCTCTTTACCATCTTGTTTTCAGAATTAAACTCTCTTACACACTCTTTGTTTTCTGTTAATTATTTTTGCAACTTCCTACCTAGAGTTTTGACAAAGGTCTCGCTAACATCTAAAATGTAGTACTCACTGATCTAAGCTTATCTAAGTTTTATTTTATTCAGTGCTACAACAGCAATGTACTGCATATATACTGCATATAGGTTCTTAGGTTAATAAGTTCATAGAAGATTATTAGGCTAGCAGCTTAAGAGCCCTTACAAACCTAACAATAATTTACAGATTTTGCCCTAATTTTGATCTCTAACAGAGTATAGATTAGGTCTCTGCCTGTGCATCTGAGTATTTTACAGAGTGCCCTCTCTATAAGGTATATTACTGTTACATTTTTCCTGACTTATAATACACGCACACATGCGCACACGCGCACATGTGCACGCACACACACACGCGCGCACACACTCATTTATACTACTGCTGTTTGCTTTTGTTAGTGCATTTACAGTTGCTATAGATTGTAGCTGGTGTCCTGCTCACAAGTGACACAAAGTCATTGATCTAAAGTGTGGGTTTGTGCTGTAGTTCAGCTAACAGCTTGAGTTCTTTGACTAGAAATACAAAGAAAGAAAGAAAATGTAAAAAAAGCAAAGATCCTCTAGATACATTGTAAATGTATTCTTTGAATGTCATTCTGGAAGGGAACTGCGCTTTCATTGATTAAATAATTTATCTACTGCTGAAATGAAAGCTCAGTCTTTGAATTGAGTATGTTGTATGGTATTATGCTCGTAATTCTGTGCTGATCTTTGCAGGCTAGCAACAAGGAAAATAAGCATTGCTCTTACCAAAACAGCTTGTTGTACAACTTTGTATACATGCTGTAGAAGAGGTTCAGCAGCTTGCTTTTTTCATATATTTATTAAACAGCTGTTTGGGCTCATTTCTAACTTTAATTCTAAGTAGAATGAAGAAGTGTCGTATGATTGAACTTCCTTTTAATATGAATTATGGTTTGTTCAGTTGAAATAATAAAGGAAAAGGTTGAGTATTAATGTTAGAAGAACTAACACCTTCAGTTCTGTGTGGAAATTAACAAAAAAATAGAAGGAAAGAAAGATTCAAGATGCACAACAGATCAGCATTCCTTGTGTAATTATGGATTTTTATTTTTAAATTTATTTTCACCATTATTCTTGCTTATCACAAAGCCTTCCCGTGATCAAGTTAAGGCAATTTGTTCTCCCCTATGAGGAACACTTACCATATGGAGCTATGCCCTGGGGGAAGCTCTCATACAGGCAGCCATAAGGATTGTTTGTGTCCTTGCTGGCTTCCTGGCAACTGAGGGTCTATATTATGGCCTAACCCTACATTAGACATTATGTTTCTGCATCATCTCAAGGAGTACCTATTTGACTGCAAGGGCTACTGTCA
Source organism: Protopterus annectens (assembly GCF_019279795.1). NCBI lineage: Eukaryota > Metazoa > Chordata > Ceratodontiformes > Protopteridae > Protopterus > Protopterus annectens. The sequence continues at coordinate 745,941,892 of NC_056726.1, forward strand.
CTGGTTTGGGTGGCCACAGCCCACATCCTTCCTGTACTGACTTTGCTGCTACTGACAACCATCTTCTTCCGGGAGAGTATCAGTAGAAGAGCTGAGAACTGCTCCCCAAGATCGGCAAGTCCATCCTCCTTACCAGCTGCATCAAGCATCAGAGTCGCTACTTGAATTCAGGCTTCTTGGTCACATTCAGGTCTTTATCCCTCTACATTAAGGGGCTGAATGATGCACCACTTTTAAATGATTACATGATTTATTTGCAATCAGGCTATATGCTTTGTCTTTGGAGCAGGCACGTTGTAGTGGTCACATAGTGCTCTGAATTCAGTGCTTTTATCTTTTTCATTTAAATCAAGAAGTTAGTAAAACTTGTTTTGCTCCAACAAAAAGTAGGTTGCTATTGAAACAATCACTCTTCCCCTCCCATCCTCCTTAAACAGACATCATTTCATTTGGACTAATTCATAGAATCATTACTTCGCTGATATGTAATAGGATTGTTGTACAAATCTTATTGTTTGGTTTTCAATGTTTTGGTGAGAATTCTTTTACTCTTATAAATAAAGAGAAAGATAAAGCAAAGCTAAAAGCATTAGTTATACAAATACAGAAGATAATGTGTAAGTGAACAACATAATTAAGACCAAATTACATTCAGTGAAGAATAAGTGAGTATAAGGAAGAAGTCTTACTGGATAAATGGCTCATCATGAACTTTAAAAAATAATCACATAAATCCTTTCATTAAGTTGGATTATTAGTAAATTCTTTCAAAGAGGCACCTGTTAAGAGAATGGATACTCACCTAATGTCTCTAACTTACTTTTAAAATAACTAGCAGCATCTCAACAGATTAGTAGAGTCTGATTATCCCTTTAAAGTAAGCTGCACACAGGCATGGTAAGCCTTAATAAGTAAGCAACTGTGCTTCATCTGGTGATTCAATGCCAGTGATAACCAGTGCAATGTCAATGTCACTACGTGTGTGCATGTGGTACAGTCCTAGTGGGAAGAACCCATTAGAAATCTTGACACAGAGTTATGGTGTTCCTAGTGAAGGCTGTGGATTACACAATGAGGGCATGGTCTAAGGAGGAATTATGGAGGGAATATGGCAGAGCTTCTGCAGAGGCTGGGCAAGATGTTGCACATTCCTACTTTATGCCTATTCCCAGAAAATAACTACACAGTCAGGAAGAGTGGGTAAACTTGGGCAGGCCTAATAAAATCCCCCTGACAGATAATGGACAGTGCCCCCTTTGAGCTCTGCATCAGACCCAGTTACATTTTAGATGATGTCATCTGGAGGTGACTTGAAGTACCAGTATACCCAAAGATGAATGTGGGCCACTGGGGATGACTGTCTGCATGAAGCAGGGGCATATCTCCCAACCGTACCAAATTATCTGATCAAAACAGAGTTTGGGGGTCCAAATAATGGGGTCTATATTAAAAAGATGAACATTTACTTACCCGAATGCCTAAATGTCAACCCATCTTCATCAAACCACGAAAACTGATCGTCCAGAAGCGCAAAAGTGGAAATGTCGAATCATCATGGTTGTCCTTCTGTGATATAGTTCCGTAAGGTAAGTGTGCAATAGTTACGGACCTTAGGGTTAGGGTGCAGGTTAAGGTAAGTGCATAGATGATAATGTATGTTAAATTTAGTGTAGGATTTTGTTAAGTGTATCTGTGTGGATTATTAAGTTTGTTTGGGTTTAGCTTTCTAAGGTAAGTGTGCGATAGTTACAGACCTTAGGGTTAGGGTGCGGGTTAAGTGAAGTGATTACATGGTGGTATATGTAAGATTTCGTGAAGGGTTAGAAGTAGGGTGTAGTTTAGGGTTAGAAGTAGGGTTTTGGTTAGTGTATGTATGTGGTTTATTTAGTTTGTTTGTGTAGGTAGTATGTAGCGGGCAGTGGGGTGGGACAAGTATGATAGTTTGACTATTTGAATTTTGCGGTTTAGGGCACTTGGTGTATATGTGGTTCATGGAATAGGTGTCAACGTTTAGGTATTCGGGTAAGTAAACTTTCGATTTTATAATATAGACCCCAAATAATGGGATGCCATGATTCCCGAGTGGCACCCCTTAATTCCCGATTTCCCAGCACTTTTATTTTAAAAAATAAATCCTGGATTTTAGAGCTGATGTCATCACACACGTGATGACATCAGCTCTGTGAGACAGCTGCCAGCCTGTCAGAGCTGCTCAACATGCATGCATCCCTTTCCAAATATTTAGCGGGAATGCTGCAATATGAGTCTGGTGGTGCCAGTGGATATATATGAGCTGCAAGACTGGACTGGAATGGAGAGATGTGAGGCCAAAGGAAGGGAGTGTGTGAGCTGCCAACAGAAGAATGGAAGAGCTGCCATTTCATATGCTGCAGCAGAGGTATGGAAGCTGCCATTTCCTATCCTGCTGGATTGAAGAGATGTAAGGCTGATCACCAGACCTCTCAACCAATTGGGAACAAATTTCAACAGAATCAGGGACAAGTCAAGAAAAAATCAGGGACAATCAGGGACACTTTTAAAATATTAGTGCTATTAACTTGAAACATTGACAGAATCAGAGCATATGAATTAATACACATTTTCTGAAGTAAAAGAAGTTTATAACTCTTAATTATTGTCATTATTCATTAAGTGTAATTCACCACCTTTCCTCCAAAAGTCACTAGTTTTAGGAGGGATTAAGAGGGACAGAGTTAAAATTTGAGTCAAAATCAGGGATGTCCCTGAAAATCAGGGACAGTTGAGAGGTATGCTGATCACTACTGTGAGCAGCTGTTTCAGAGGTAGGGAAGCTGATCACTACTGTGAGCTGTCATTTCAGAGATATGGAAGCTGAGTGTGTGTGAGCTTCCATTTCAGAGGTATGGAAGCTGTGTGTGTATGTGTGAGCTATCATTTCAGAGGTATGGAAGCTGATCGCCACTGTTTCAGAGGAATGGAAGCTGATTGCTACTGTGAGCTGCCACTTCAGAGGTATGGAAGCTGTGTGTGAGCTGCCGTTTCAGAGGTATGGAAGCTGTGTGTGTGTGTGTGTGTGTGTGTGTGTGTGTGTGTGCGTGTGTGTGCGTGTGTGTGTGTGTGTGTGTGTGTGTGTGTGTGTGTGTGTGTGTGTGTGTGTGTGCGTGTGCAGCGTGTGTGTGTGTGTGTGTGTGTGTGTGTGTGTGTGTGTGTGTGTGTGTGTGAGCTGCCATTTCAGAGGTGTGTGTGAGCTGCCATTTCAGAGGTGTGTGTGAGCTGCCATTTCAGAGGTGTGTGTGTGTGTGTGTGTGTGTGTGTGTGTGTGTGTGTGTGTGTGTGTGTGTGTGTGTGTGTGTGTGTGTGTGTAAAATGCCCCAGGTGAATATACCTGGTGGCTATAGGAGGTACTCAGGCTCAAACCTTGTACCTTTGGTACAAGTGACAAGAGGCTAAAGTCCCTACCCACCACCCCTTGAGAAAACTCCAGATTTATGCCTCATATTTGTTCTGTTCCTCATAAAATCTGTGGTTTTATGGCTTTTTGTGGCAAGTCAGTGAAGGAGTGAATTCAGTAAATAATGACAGGCATTTGAATTTCAGACTTCATATTCTTCAGAAAATAAATGGTAACACAAAACCTTTTATTCTAGCAATTTTCTAAGTTTATAAAAGGTCAGTATTTGAAATTTGTCCCTATTTTAGGGCTGTAATGTATTCCCCTATTATTGGCTTTGTCCAGGTGTTTTTGTCTAACAGGTTGGGAGCTATGATGAAAAGTGAGAACTGAATTCTGTATTCCCCATTATTGGCGTTGTCCAATTTTTTTGTGCTAAGAGGTTGACAGCTATGGTAAGAAGTGAAAACTGAAATCATTAAATGATAGCCATTTAAGTTCAGGAAACTGCTGATTTGGCATAGTGGCATGTTGCTCTGACTGTAGTGCCCTGGGTTCAAGACTTGGTAGTGAAAGGTATGATGCTAACACAATGTTTTAGTCTAGCAACCTTCCAAAATTATACAAGCGATGGTCAAAACGTGTCCCTGGTTTTAGAACTTTTGTCTCCCCCCCAATAAATGTTGGCTTTTTCCAGATTTCTTGTGCTGCAAAGTTGAGCAATACAGTTGAGTGTTGAATGGATTTTACAAGGTGCTGAGAGTTTCAGGGGAAGAGAAGTCTAGTGTCACTTATACTGAGTCTGCTTGCATTGTTAATAGTATAACAGGTTAAATACATGCTTTTGCTGCAGAAGACTGTGGGTTTTACTCCCACAGTATGTAGATGCATTGCTAATACTGTACAGTGTTGTACTTTTAAAGGGGTGGGTTTAAGAAGTCAAGGGTGTAGCTACAGATACAGCAGAAGTGAGAAAATGTCATGCATGAGGGCATTTGTGCCTCAGTGGAAAGCACAAAAAATATCATTGACCCAAATTCAGGAACTGAAAATCATAATTATGTTCTGTGCTGCATTTAAAGAAGTACAGTACATTTTCCAGCATTCAAGATAAAACACATATTTTTCAACTGCAGTCAGTGGAGAAGCAGGAGTGGCCAGTTTACAGCACCTGGATTACAATGATAGTTTTGATGCTTCAGGATGAATGTAGGAGAGGGTCTGTCAGTACTTGGACTAAAAATTGGAAGTCTTAAAACATGCAGTTTGCCTTGTTTATTTTGTTGTCCATTTACAGCTATTTTTTGAGTTGGTTTGATAACACAAATCAGAGAAAGTCAAGCAAAAAACTAAAATTGAAAATAAGCCCGAGAATGCCTGGCTTATATTACTGTTATATGCATGTAGGTGTGTTTATATGTGTGTGCGTATATCATGTATGTTTCTTGTTTTGTGTGCAAGGTGCCTATGATTTGAAACAGCCCAAAGGTAATCTTTATCCACCAATGGCCAGATACATTTTCTTTGGATGTGGTGGGGGTTTCAATGCTGTTTCAATTAATGTGAGTTTCAAGGGTAGAGACGTTTTAATGCTAAGTCTGTTTTCATTGTGAGATAGTATTGTTTTGTTTGGTAGATGTCTATTAGTGTTTGTGCATTGTGCTATAAAATGTAAAAAAAAATCCAAATAATCATTGTAGAAGTAAAGCAGTATGCACATTAGTGTTTATAGTAAATAGGGTGAAATAGCCAGGTAATGGGACATTGGAATGGCTGCAGGGAGACTCTGGTGCCATATTTTGGGTGTCTGTTCTTCAGTTTGCGTTTGAAATGCGGTATCCCACAATTCCATTGGAGTGGGTGGGGTTACATAATTATGTATGCAAATGCTATGTTACTCAGCATACAGATTTGTACCTATTTTTCATGGGCCTTGTACAGATTTTTGATGTTTCCAGGTTGAGACCTATGAGCAGTGGAGAAAATCAACCCCCACCCCCCAAAAAAAAGTCTGGTCAAATAGTTATGCATATGGTGGTAGATGTCAGGGTTAGCATAAAGATGTCCTGGGTACAGGGTAATATAGTAATCTAGGGATGTATGATGGGCAAATATATAACCTTAGCAACATTCTCATGTGGAATAAATTCCTTTATTCAAACAATAGTCCAAAGATCCATACAAGAGGTTTCAACAGCTGGAAACAATTCATTCTGCAAGTCAGTATATCATCAAGAAGATACCATGGTTTCACAATCTTATCACAGACTTCAATTTACTTCCACTGCTGATAACTACGTGGAACATATAGACTGAATGGGGGTCTTATTAGTCATATGTATTGTCAAAGACTTCATTTTGTGAGGTTTTACTTTTCTAGGAATCGTGCATCTTCAGTTAAAGATTTTATCCAACCAACACAAGCTTGATATTCTTGTTATAACTGAAACTTGTCTTGACCGTATAAAGAGGAAAGCTGGTGGTATTGCTTTAATATTTCCCAACAACTACAGTATTCCCCCTACAACAAACCAATACCAAAATTCAGTTCAGCAGAGCTTCTTATTACTTTCCAGAACGTAAACACATATAAACAAATACATATTACTGTCCTTTGCATCCCTCCTCATGACAATACAACTACACTGGAAGATATCTTATATTGGATATCCGTAATACTTCAGCAAGAAAACATACTATTAGGAGACATCAGTATCAGTTTGTTGGGCATGGCCTCTAACTCTGCTAATTCCTGCAAGAACTTACACAGTTTCACACAACAAATTACATGCTCCACACATTATAGCAAGACATCAAATTCCTTATTAGGCTAGATCTTAGTATCTTCAAAATTCACCACCACAGGTACAATGACAGAATCTCTCGGTGACCATCTCCCAGTCTGTACAATCAGATATCTCATACATCCACTCAAACAGCATGTTTATAAAACAACACACAACCTGCTCACGTTTAAACCAGAAATATTAATTACTACCTTACTATCTATTAAGTGGAACATCCTAAAAATTCTCCCCTTAGATGATGCTGTAAATTAATTCAGTACAACTTTCCTAAATATTTTAAACAGCCTTGCACCTCCTAGAAGGAAGAGACTGAAAACAAATAATGCAATTTGGTTATCAAAAAAAAGAGTAGAATGCCACTAAAGGATAGAGAAAAAAATGTGGACAGAATGGGAAGAAATATAAAACACCACAATATCTCGAAAACATCAGAATGCTGCATAACTATACTAAAAGTAAATAAATGAAGACAAAAAAATGACTATAACAACATTTAGAATAATATTAAACAGAACCTTAAAAATTCTGATCAACCATTAATGAAATCTTACATCCCAGCCAAAAATGCAACTCTAAACCCTAACTCAATAACTTCAATTGAATTCAACTCTTGATTCATAGATAGTATATAATCCCTAACCAAGGATTTCCCAACATCTAATCCCAACCCTGCCTAATAGCCATGTATCACCACATCCAGCTTCACCTTCAAAACTGTGCCCACATACTATATACTGGCAGAAAAAAAAAACAGAAAATACACCCAAGGATGGCCAATCAATGAAATCTACAGGTGTTCCAGTTAAAATGTAATCCTTTAATACGAATAAAACTTCGGCTTGAAAATAAAATGAAAAATATAAAGCTCAAAACTGTCCCTTGAAGATATCCGAAGATATCGAAGATATCATTTGTACATACTATATACGGCTACTGTTAAACAAACTGAAAACACGCTCTACTTCAACTGATGATCTTACAAGCAAGTACCTTAAAGTAGTAGCTAACAGCATTGCGTATCCTGTCTCAGTTGTTATAAGTAGGTCATCTTCCCTTTCTCAGAAAAAGATTAACATATTATACTTCTACACAAAAGAGGAAATTTAACAGACAATACTGACTTTCGACCTGTAGCAATCTTATTTCCTATCTCCAAAATACTTGGAAAATACTTGGTAAAGGTATTCAAAACAATTACTAAACTACCTCCTGGAGGAAGAACTGTTATCTACCATACAAGATGGCTTCTGTCCCTACCATATTATATCATTCCACTTCTAACCTTTATAGATTCTGACAATAAAGATGACAAACTAGTGTCTTCCATATCTCTAGACTTGTCTAAACCTTTGATACGGTTTGTCACAGCAGACTTCTACTTCAAATGTCTCATCCCACTCTGCTATAGTTCCAAAGCTACCTATCTAATAGGTTTCAGTCATTAAGATGGCAATACAACCTCTCTCCAAACCTTACAATCACCTTGCAATCACCGTATCCTTAGTCCACTCCTCTTTAACATTCTCACCAACACCCTCCAGACATCCACAGGCCTCCCTAATACAATACACAGATGACTCCACATTCATATGAACATCTGACAAGCTGGCATGTCTCCAGGCACTTCTCAGAAAGATGTAACAGCCACTGAAACATGGCTTTGTAACTCACAACTCATGCACAACCCTCAAAAAAAAAAAAACATATTTTTTCCTTAATTCTCTCATGAAAAACTAAAATTTACAAACCTCTAACTTAATAATACACCCACTGAAGTCACTTCTCATAGCAAATTATTAGGGATAATGGTGGATGATAAAGCTTAAATATGACCTGCATATAAAAAATGGCATTAAAAAATCACCAAAAGCCAGGGATGCTTTACAGAGTGAAAACATTTCTCACCACTAAATAAGCTACAAATTACTACAGCACTCAACTTTTCTCACTTGTCTAGAGGAAAACAGTTTTTAGTACTTAATAAATAAGCACCTGTCCAGGCATGTCCAAGGGTCAGCTCCCGGTGTTTTCTCCTGTCTACCTGATGAATCTGGGCATCTTGGGGCAATGCAGCAATTGCCTCATGTACACAGACAACCCTCTACTCCTACCACCCAATACTACAACCTGTGAGAGATGCACTTATATAGCCAAATTGGAAGCAAAGGTCTCTTTACCCAAGACTGGACTAGACAGTCAAGAGGAGTAGGTAAACACTTGCACCACACCACACTCATCACATAATTCCTCAAAACCTACACCACCCAAACACACACATAGAAACACAAAACACACAACTACATCCACGGAGGCTCTCAAACAAAATCTACCCAAGCAACAGGGACCTCCAAAGCAGAAGTACAAGCAACCTCCACCCCCCAACACAACCCGAATGACACATAGCCCACAAACTCAGTGTGCCACTCAACCACAACACATAAGGCATAACAACATACCCATCACTCTAGTCGTAGGTGACTCTATAGTCAGGCACACTGATGTTCCACTCACCAGGCTAAACAAGGAGAAAGTTACTATCAGCTGCCTGTCAGGTGCCAGGATCTGCCACATAATGCATGCACTCAGGTCACTCCACAACAAGTACAAATATGACTCTGTCATTGTCCATGTTGGTGTGAATGACCTGAGACATACCTCCCTGGACTACATGAAAAGAGACATGGAGGAGCTGTCCAATCTTGTAGCCCATACCAGTATTACCCTAGCACTGAGTAGCATCCTGCCATCACCCAAAATGATACCAAAGTAAAAGGACAAAATGATTGACTTCAACAATTGGCTAAGCTTCTGGGATCATTCTAAGGGGATCCAGTATCTATCTGCCTGGGATGACATGATCGACAAACCACGATGCTTTGCCAGAGATGGCCTGCACCTGTCTCCCTTGGGATTCTGGATACTGGCTAAGGCTCTTGCCACCCCTATAGTGCCTTTTTTAGGTAAGATTCAAATGACAAATTCACTACCATAAGCAAAATCTGAGGTTAATGCTACTTAATGCTTGAAGTCTAAACCTCAAAATGCACTCACTTGAGGCAATCCTTAAAATGGAGAACATAGACATGTGTGCAGTGACAGAGACCTGGTTCAAGGCTCCAGAGAACACCCCTGCATTACCAGGCTATAATTCATACCACACCTTTCGGCCACCTAACCTGGACCGAAGCACTAAAGGCAGAGGCGTGTCCATATTCATTAAGGATATCCACACCTCCAGGCCAGTTGCTCAGCATAATGCATCCGAGATTATCCAAGTGCAACTAACTCTGGGCAAGACGCAATCCAAATGGTAGCTTACTACAGATCCTCCACCATGCCCCAGGATTCCCACTCCTCATTTCTTGATACACTGGAAAATATTAGGGTACAACCTAACACCCTAATAATGGCCGATTTCAACTACCCGACCATTAACTGGGAAAACTACTCCTGTATCAACTCTTGTGCTCAACGTTTTCTTGAATTCATAAATTCCAATGCCTTGGATCAACTTATCCACACCCCCACCAGGGGCAGCAATATCCTAGACCTGGTCATTAACAGCATGTGCAACTGGTGTTCCACTCCAGAGGTCAATTCCTCATTGGTCAAATCCGACCACAAGCAAATCACCCTAGACATCCACATCCCAACCCCACCCCCCATTAGGGAAACCTAGGGCCTATATAAGCCTAGCTAAAAAGGTACCCTGGCTTTCGCCACCCAAGAAAATTATTTTCCTGTGACCCTGTCAAGCAGAGCCACAGAGGTGATCTCCAGGTGAATTTCCTATTTCCCATCCAATCATCAATATTTTTCTTGAAGAGTGCTAATGAGGAGCTTTGTTTGATATAGATAGTTAGTTTGTTCCAGAGTATGGGAAGTCTCTGGGACAGGAATCTATCCCTCCAGCATGTTCTGTTTATTGTGGTGACAAGGTTTAGGTCCCTAGAGCGTGTAGCTCAGAGGGGTTGGGATTTCGTTAAGTGGAGCATGTCCAACAGCTCTGGGTTTGACATAGCTTTGTATGTTAGGCAGAGATCGCCTTTGAGTAGGTGATATGTGACAGATTAAAGCTGGAGTTTTTTGAGACAGTTCACGTAGGGCATCTGTTTGAGGCTGGTAATCCTCTTTGTGAGGTATTTCTGTGGCCTTTCCAGTTGTTGTTGATGTCTTGTGAGGTGCATACCAAAAGGGGCGTTGTACTCTATAATGGGTCTTATGAGTGATGAGTAGAGGGGAACAATGACCCCTTTTTTCCTGGATGAGAAACCTTTTGTGATGAGGTGTGCCACTTAGAAGGATTTCCTGACTACTGTGGCAATGTGATTATCAAAGGAGAGACTACTGCCCACCTGTGTCCCAAGGTCTCTTATCACACTTTTGGTGTTAAGTAGACTACCACCTATGTTGTAGATCATGGGTACAGACTTTTTATCAAAGGGGATGACAATGCACTTTTTGGCATTGAGCTTGAGGCCATGGCTTTGACACCAGGCATCTGTCTCAGTGAGGCCCTTTTGTAGGATGCCCACATCATTAGTAGTTTCAATTATGGCTCCTTGTTTGCAGTCATCTGCAAACTTTGTTAGCCAAAGACCATCTGTGTTAGTCTGTACTTAAGAAAAGTAGATAACAGACAGGAGAAGACCCAGGACTGAACCCTCTGGTACTCCACTTGTCACTGGTCTGAAGTCGGATTTGGAGTCTGCTACTTTCACAGTGTGTGTTCTGTCAGTGAGCCAGTTGGCAACCCATCTTGTGACATAGGAATTTATACCTAGTTTAGTGAGTTTATCTATAATTCCAGAGTGGGGGATGGTGTCAAAAGCCTTGGCGAGATCTAGATATGCTGTGTGAAGCACCTTACCCTCGTCTACTTCTTTGGTGACCGCCTCAAAGAAGTCTATTAGGTTTAGGAGACATGATCAGCCTTTTACAAACCTGAACTGGGTAGGATCGAGAGTTTGGAGATTACCATTGTCATTGTTTATAAGTTCCATGATGATACATTCTGTCTTAAGAAGCATAAAGTTGGCTTTGGAGAATTTTTTTTATCGTGGTTTCCCTAATCTCTCCCTTCTTCAACCACTTCCTTGATTCAATCAATTTTTCTGTCCTGACTGTCTAAATATGCCATAGTGTTGTTTTTTCTATCACTTCATATTGCAATTCTTGATTCTATTATATTAATGTACCTTTAATTTCTCTATAAACTGGATACAATTTCTCTAAATATTAATTGTCACATAAATTTAATCTGTTCTTAATGAAGGTTTTATAATTTGTCTAACTTGATATAATTATTTAAACCATAGATGCTTTTCTTTTATTTTTGAAGACTGTAAAAGTGTTACCCTTAAAATGATTTCATAATACTTTGGTGCCTTTCTCCTCAAGCTTCCACTGATAATGGGCACCTACCCAGTCGCATTTCCTGGTAATCAAATATCAATCAATAAATAAATGAATAAATTCACAAATAATAAGTATAGCTATCTGCTTCTGATGGAAGTAGGGAGAATGGATATAATCAGGATAATAATAGTATGCTATGCCTTCCCCACCTTCAACTGTAAAGGTATAATAGGAAATTGAGGTGACTAGGATCCAATGGAACCCTGCCCCACAGAGTGTGGCCTTAAGAAACTATTAACCCTAGAGCAATTATCTGTGATTTGCCCAATAAGTTATTAGACAACTCACCTGAGAACCATGGCAAAGAAATCCACAGAAGGATTACAGGTTCTTAATTAGGGCTAAGTGATTCACAGTGCTGAATGTTGACAAGAGATCATGGAGAAACAAGATAAAAAAAATCCATTCATCCTTCAGCATAAAGATGTCATTCACTATCTTAGGAAGGTAGCCTCAATCATCTGGTAACTCCTGAAACTGGACTTGTAATAACCAAGGAGGACACAGGAAGTCAGAAATTATCTGAATTTTTCAGAAACTTTTCTAAAAAATGCAGTGTGGTCAACCAAGTGAAAAAATTCTCCAGATTGAGTGCCACAAGTGCCTCTTTTAGCTTAATCTAAACAATGGTATCATTACATATTGTCAGAAAAAAAAACACATCCTTTTAGAATTTTACTTGTTAAGTTTCTGGGTTGAGGACATCCATTTAAGACATAGCTGTTCTGTTGGGCCCATGATTCAGACCACAAGTAGCAGGACACATGTTTGAAACTAACCTCATACCTTTTCATGCCTTCAGAATAATTATCATTGTGGTCATCTATTGAATAACATTACAGATATGTAAGTGTTATTTTACTGCCTACTCACTGGAATTCATTTTAATATCCCTGAACCTGATGATGCTATGCTAATATTATCATTGTACACATGAGTATCTGTATCCTGACTGGACTCTGAAAAGACATTATGTTTTATTATATGTACTGCAGAGCCAGTTCACAAACTAGAAAGGTTGCCTGTTTTATTTGATTGTGTACACACCTCTATTACATGAAAATATCTTTCTTATATCAAAGGTCTGATCTGTAAACAGAAGAAAGGTAGTCCAGAGTAACCTTGCTCTCTAAGAAGCCCAAGTACCGCCAGAGGTTCTACTATTTTCATACAGTTTATTTCAGATCTGCAGCTCATGGATATGACACCTATCACATCATGACACCACTGATACTGGCTTTATACAAAGATGAGGTATGGTGATAAACAGCATCATTAATGGCCTTATTTTAGGGTATAACTTGATACTTTGAGTCTTTATTAACGTAGTCTTAAAGGAATTGCTCAATACTGATATGTATTCTTAACAATAAATGTTACACAAATACTTACACAGGAAAGTTCAAAGCTGAGTGACTGTTTAATAAACACAAGTCCCACAAAGTCATGTATTAGATGATCATCAAATCAGTACACTGCCTCCATCTCCAAGGATAAGTTTATTACATCAGGTTGAAAGACCAAGGCTGAGAGGGGCCATTTAGATGGTTAGCATAGGATGTTACCTGAACAAAGACAGCTCTCATTATTTATTTATGTATTTATTGACATCTGACATTTGTTTACCAGGAAATTCTGAATGGGTCAGAGGTACCCATTTTAGTGGAGGCCTGTAGAGAAAAGCTCCAGATACATAGCAGTAAAACAAACATTGAAACTCAAGAAATACTTAAGAAATTCCAAATACAGTCAAAGATATTTAAACTTGCAATCTACAATATCAAAATACAACGTATATTTCAGATTTACATAGTGCATATAAAAATTTGGGTACTTATGTATTATCGCAACCACATTTGGAGCAGGTGAAGCGACTCATTTATGAGCTATTCTCCTGCTGAAATATATAGTAAAACTGTCTCGGGAAGTGTGTGTCAGGGAACTATTATTATGATTTACTGAAATAGCTCATGTCTTAATAAACAGTGAGTTGTTTGTTGTTTTACAGCTGTTTTCTGTCACCACTTGAACTATGCGTAGAGGTTGTAAAGCAGAATACAAGTACATGGAGAAATGTCATAAATTATCACAGTTTCCAAATGCAAACGTCACTACTTGATACTGTAATTATGGCAGGCGATATCAGAATATGTACGTATGTCTTACTTAACTGTAATCCATTTCAAAAGCTCTTCTGTAAATGCTTTTAGCCAAAGTGATTTCATTTCTGGCTCATAACGTTTTGCCGCTGTTGTGAAGTTGTTACAGACAGTTCTTATCTGCTTTGTTAAACAATTACACAGAAAGGCAAAAACAGCACAGGAAAAAATTAAAACACCGGCATTATAAACTTAGTTGGTGCAAAAAATGGTTTGCAGTCACATAAATGTCATGAAGGATAACAGACTGGCATTCACCAGCAACTTTAGGAACTGACGAGCCACTTTATACAGAAATGTAAATGTCTGTGTAACTGATGTCATAGATTTAAAAGTTGTTGGTTAAAACAGGTAGCATGGACGAATGGGTAAAAGTCATTAGGGTGTTACAGCACTCACGCTTACATCTTTCTCTGCATGACTACCCTCAAGAAAACAGAAAAACTAAATATATTTATCTGGTAGAAAGAAGTAGTAAGGAGTGTTACATTCTCATCATTACAAACATTTCACTACATTGACCGGCAGGATTACAGCTTAGAAAACAGCCAGTTTTCCTGTACATAATGTGGTTGCAATAATACGTAAGTACCAACATTTGTTTGTAGATAGTTCAAGATAAGATAATAATTTATCATGAGAAATATGGTTTGTGGTAGCAATTTTTAAATATGACAATTAGAGAAAGGAGAGTGAGCACTATTGAGAGAAAAAAATGAAGGAGAGGAAAGAAAAAAGAAAAAGGAAAAAGTAGAAAATTGAATGAGAAGGTTATAGAAGGTGTGCAAGAGACAGGGGAAATGTGGATTAGGTGCTATATGGAAATTAGTTTCAAGGCTGTTAATTGAAAGAAAATGAGTTTAGAACAGGAAGTAGCTAAAGAGAGAAATTTAAAAAGAAAAAGAAAACAAGTCCATTGGTAGAAGTGAGAGAGAAGAGGGTATATGGAGGTACAAAGTAAGATAGGCAAGAGAAAAAGCATAGTGTAAGGAAAAGTGAGACATGTGCCATGAAGCTGAAAAAATAGCAGAGATTAGCTAATGGCAGAAGGAAAAAGAACTACTAGGAAGGGAGTAAGGGGATGTGAAGATGTAGTGAGGGGATATAAAGATGATGTAATTTAATCTCGTTTAGAGCAGTTGCAGATAGGTTCATAGGTTCATAGGTAGGTACTAGGCTATCTGCCCAAAGGCATTTATAAGCCTAGCTGGAATGTGTTGGCTTTCGCTGCCCCCTTAGATTAGTTCCCTGTGCCTCTGTCCAGCAGAGCCACTGAAGTGATCCCCGGGGTAAACTTCCTGTTTAATATCCACTTGTCAAGGTTTCTCTTGAAGAGTGTTAGTGAGGAGTTCTGTCTAATGTAGATTGGAATCTTGTTCCAGAGCAAGGGAAGTCTCTGGGACAGGAATCTATCCCTCCAGCACGTCCTATTTATTGTTGGGTGAGGTTTAGATACCTAGAGTGTGTGGCTCGAGGGGATATGGTTTTCTTTAGGTGGAGCATGTCCATCAATTCTAGGTTGGACGTGGCCATGTATGTCAGGCAAAGATCACCTCTGAGTAGGTGGTATGCAACTGAGTACAGCTGGAGTTTCTTCAGTCGAGCTGCATAGGGCATCTGTTTGAGGCCAGTGATTCTCTTGGTGAGGTACTTCTGTGGTCTTCCCAGTTGTTGCAGGTGTCTTGTAAGGTACATCCCAAATGGGGCGTTGTACTCTATTATGGATCTGAT
Organism: Protopterus annectens; assembly: GCF_019279795.1. Lineage (NCBI taxonomy): Eukaryota > Metazoa > Chordata > Ceratodontiformes > Protopteridae > Protopterus > Protopterus annectens. The sequence continues at coordinate 745,957,380 of NC_056726.1, forward strand.
GAGTGATGCATAGAGGGGCACAATGACCTCTTTTGATCTGGATGCAAACCCTTTTGTGATTAGGTGGGCCACATAGAAGGATTTTCTAACCACTTTGGCAATGTGATTATCAAAGGAGAAATTACTATCTACTTGGGTCCCCAGATCCACTATTTTGTCTTCCGTATTTAGGGGGCTACCACCAATGTAGTAATTTGTGGGTACTTTGTTTTTTCCAAAGGGGATGACTATGCACTTTTTGGCATTTAGCTTGAGGCCATGGTTTTGACACCAGGTATCTGTCTCAGTGAGACCCTTTTGGAGGATGTCTGTGTCAGCCGGAGAGTCAATTATAGCCACTAGTTTGCAGTTGTCTGCAATCTTGGTCAGCTATAGTCCTCCTGTGCTTGCCTGTACCTTTGAGAAGTATATGCCGAACAGGAGGGGTCCTAGGATTGAGCCCTGGGGAATGCCACTTGTAACCAGTTTAGAGTCAAATCTAGCCCCTGAAACTCTTACCATGTGGGTTCTGTCCGTGAGCCAGCTGGCAACCCATCTCATGACATAGTAGTTTATGTTCAGGCTGGTGAGCTTGTCTATAATACCAGAATGGGGAATGGTGTCAAAGGCCGTTGCAAGGTCTAGATAGGCTGTGTGGATCACCTTTCCCTCATCTATAGCCTTGATAACTGTCGCAAAGAAGTCCACCAGGTTTAGAAGGCATGATCTGCCCATATTAAAGCCAAATTGGGTAGGTTCCAGTGTTTGGAGGTTCCCTATGTCTCTGTTAATGAGATGCATGATGATGCCACCATAGCCTTGCAGACCAAGCTAGTCAGGCTTATAGGGTGATCGTTCCCAGGTTCTGTCGTGGCTCCACCTTTGTGGAGTGGAATAACCATTGCTGTGCGCCACTCTATGGGCACGTAGCCTGTGGAGAGGCTGAGTTTGAACAGTGTGCTTAGGTAAGAGGTTAGTTCATCTTTGAGCTTGTGTAGGACACAGCCTGGGACACCATCAGATTCCATTGATGCTGTGTTTTTGGCTTTGGAGAGGGCTGTTTTAACCTGAGTGTCTGTGATTTCAGGGGCACTACATTCTTCTGGTATGGTTATGGACCCTTTTTGGGGTGACAAAGGGGTGAAGTTTGCACTGAACCTGTCTTACAGGATGTTGGCGATATCAGTCGGTTCAGTGTATTTTGTGCCATTCTGCACTAACTCCAAGCAGATCTGGGAATTGCCACTTAGATTCATGACATAGCTAAAGAATGCCTTGTGGTTATCTTTGGAGTCCTTGGCAATTTTTCTTTCAAAACTAGCCTTGGATGATTTTATGAGGGATTGTAGTTTCTTGCTGATACTGATCAGGGATGTCTTCACCTCTTGGGATTTTACTCTTTTCTGTACTAATTTCCTCTTTCTATTGTATAGCTTGTTTGTGGCAGGGGTCCACCAGACTGGTTTCCTTTTCTTGGAGGAGTGAGTCTTGGTTTTGCTTGGGATAGCACAATCCATGCATTCTTGTAGGTGCCTGTAGAGTGCATTAGTAAAGGATTTTGCAGCTTGGGCAGTGTTATCCTTTAGCATGAGGGATTTGAAACTTTCCACCTCTGTCTTAAGTAACGTGAAGTTTGCTTTTGAAAAGTATTTCATGGTGGTTTCCTTGACCGAGGGTGGGGGCAGAATGTGGATATCCAGAGTGATTAGTTTATGGTCAGATCTAACCAGTGAGAGGTTGACCTCTGGTGTGCTGGTGTGGAACACCAGTCGCCCATGTAGGTGATGACCAGGTCCAATATGTTGTCACCTCTGGTGGGGTGTTGACCAGTTGATCCAGGGTGTTTGAGTTTATAAATTCTCGGAAATGTTGGGCAAGGGAGTTAGTACTTGAGTAGTTCTCCCAGTTAATGTTTGGGTAATTTACATCACTCAATATCAGGGTGTTTGGTAGGACCTTTATGTTTCCCAGTGTTTCCAGAAATGCGGAATGGGGGTCCTGGGACATGGTGGGTGATCTGTAGCAAGCTACAATTTGAATTGCAGTTCTGCCCATTGTTAGTTGCATGTGGATGATCTCTGAAGCATTGTGCTGTGCCACTAACCTGGAGGTGTGGGTATCCTTGATGAATATGGCTATGCCCCCACCTTTTGTATTTCAGTCTGGGTTTTGTGGCCGAAATGTATGGTATGAGTTATAGCCTGGTAGTGCTGGGGTGCTCTCTGGAGCCTTAAACCAGGTTTCTGTTACTGCACATTTATCGATTTTCTCCATACTGAGGAGTGCCTTGAGTGCATACATTTTGATTTTTAGACTTAAGGCATTGCGTAGCATTACCCTCAGTTTTTTGTTACTTGTGCTATTTACACGATTGGGTTTGTCTTTTGAGTCTTGCCTAAAAAAGGCACTAAGGGGGTGGCAAGAGCCTTGGCCAGAATTCAAAAGCCTAAGGGTGACAGGTGCAAGCAGTCCCTAGCGAAGCAGCATGGCTTGTCGAGCATGTCATCCCAGGCTGACAGACACTGGATCCCATTTGAATGACACCAGAAGCTTAGCCAATTGTTGAAATTGATAATTTTTTTTCTTTAAACCGTGGTATCATTCTTGGTGAGGGCAGGATGCTACTCAGGATCAGGGTCATTCTGGCCTGGGCTACGTGATCAGAGAGCTCTTCCATGTCTCTTTTTGTGTAGTCCAGGGAGATACGGCTCAGGTCATTTACACCAACATGGACAATGACAAGAGTCATAATTGTAATTGTTCTGGAGTGACCTGAGTGCTTGTTTTTATGTGGCAGATCCTGGCACCTTACAGGCAGCTAACAGTAATCTTCTCCTTGTTCAGCCTAGTGAGTGGGATGTCAGTGTGCCTGACTATAGAGTCACCTATTACTAGTGTGCTGAATATGTTATTTTGCCTTAAGGGCTGTGATTGCATGGCACACTGGTTTTGTGAAGTATGTGTTTCATGGTTTGTGCTGGGGCGTGGAGGTTGCTTTGATGTCTGCTTTGGAGGTCTCTTTTGCGTTTGCAGATTTTTATTTAGAGCCTCCAAGTATGATTTTGTGTATTTATGTGTGTTTTTTGCTGGTGCTGGTTATATAGGTCTATGTGAGACTGGTAGTGTAATGCAAGTAATTCCCTTCTCCTCTTGACTGTCTTGTCCAGTCTTGGGTTGAGAGAGCTTAGCCTCCAGTTTGGCTGTATAATTGCATCTCTCACATGTACTAGTGTTTGGTGGTAGGAGGAGAGGGTTGTCTGTGTAAATGAGGCAGTTGTAATATTGCCTCAAAATGCCCAGATTCACCAGTTGGACCAGAGAGTACACCTGAAACTGCCCTTTGGACATGCCTGGATAGTTACAGTGAGCTGTTTTACTGATTGGCTGGTAAGGTCAAACAGAGAGCCTTGTCCTACTCTACATTATAGGGGGGGTCTAGTGCTAAGGTTTATTAGTGCTTGCTATGTGTTTTGAGCAAGTGCCGGGCTGAGAAGTGAATAGTTTGAGTGCTTAAGTTGAAAGTTTGTCTAGTTCCAAGAGAAAACTTGAAGAGTAGACTTTGTGGAGCCGGGAATAGTTATACCCTAGCTAACCGGTGCGCAAAACTGCGCTAATGCAGGTTTTATAGTAGGGAAATGAAAGAGATAGAAATTAGCCCAAAATGGACAATAAACTACTAATTTCTGGGCTGAAACCACTCTTCCAGGGACAGATAGGCTTCTCAAAGCTCCCTTCTCTCACAGGTGAACAGAGAAACTTCCTTCTATCCAGCTAAGGTATGGGCAAACACAGAAACTTGTAACACAGTCCTGAATTCAGCACTAACCTGAAAACTGGACTATACTAGCTTAGAAAGGCAAGAAAACATGTATATTTTTTTGTTTTTGTTTTTTTTTTTTCAGAAAATAACGCAGATACAATTAAAAAAAAACACTTTAAATGCACAGAAATGGTTATCACACTTGAGTGTGTAGCCTACAACAGTTAAACAGGTAATTTAAACACAAAAACGACTTTGTTAAAGTACAGGCAGTAAAATAAGTACCACATGTAGCTGAAACAAGCTATTTAAATCAAAGAAACTCTAAAGTATCAGTGTTTTAGGCGGAATTAGCTAAAGGCAACAAGAAAATGCAGAAAAAATTATACTTAATCATGACAAAGTCTCTCTTTTGTCTCTCTGCTACTGTAGAACTCTGCAGGGCACCAGGCAGGAGCTTGCTGAGCTGTATACAAGTACAAAAACCTTGCAAATGCAGGTTTTATAGCAGGACAATGAAAGCGATAGAAATTAGCCAAAAATGGCCAATAAATTAATTTCTGGGTTGAAACCACTCCTCCAGGAACAGATAGGCTGCTCAAATCTCCCTCTCACAGTGAACAGATAAACTTCCTTCTATCCAAGTAAGACATGGGCAAACACAGAAACTTGTAACACAGCCCTGAATTCAGCACTAACCTGAAAACTGGACTATAGTAGCTTAGAAAGGTGGGAAAACAAGTATTTTTTTTGTTTGTTTTTTTTTTTTCAGAAAATAAATCAGATGCAGTCAAAAAAACACTTTAAATGCACAGAAATGGCTGTCACACTTGAGTGTATAGCCTACAACAGTTAAACGGGTAATTTAAACAAAAAAACAATGTTGATAAAGTGCAAGCAGTAAAATAAGTACAATATACTGAAACAAGCTTTTTAAATCACAGATTCTCTAAAAAATCAACGTTTTAGGTGGAATTAGCTAAAGGCAGCAAGAAAATGCAGATCCATGCTTTACTTAGAAAATCTTTTAATTTTTGTTTAAACTGAACTGACATTTAGCAAGGCTTTTACCAGCAATTTTTTGGGACTTTTGTATTGAGAGAAATTGCTTGTTTCCTGATTGAAATGGGTTTATAGAAAATAGTATAAGGGATCTACTTCAGAGGCTCAAAGTTTCAAAACTTTGAACTTCAAATGGCCAAGACCATCAGATCAAAGTTTAGAAACTTTGAAAACCTAATTAAAAAAAATACATTTTTACATTTATAAACCACACCAAAAGCAGCACACAGTTAAACGAATACCACACAGAACCGACCAGTGAAAAAATAATTATTTTTTATTAAAAATACACGTTAGTTATCTAGCGCCTCGGCTGTAAAAAGCCTTTAACAGAGTACAATTATACATATAAAAAACAGAGATTTTTATACTCTTTAGACTAGATGAATTATTTCATTAGTAAAACAATTAATCAATTATGAATTACTTAATTGCATTATACCAAACACTTCCAAGTACATTCTTGATTCAAGCCTCTAGGGCTCTTAGTGTCAAACTTTAGAATCAGCATTGTTTATTTTTTTCTTAATACATTTTTTATATGTTGCGCTACCATTAATTCATTAGTTTCCACTTTTTCCAAAATAGTTGCTTGCAACCCCTCCGGGTTACTATTGTGGAATTCTTTAAAATGAACTGCCACTGGACTGGTTAATTTACTTTTCCTTATATCTCTTATATGTTCTTTGAGGCTACATGAAAACTGTCTTTTACTTTCCCCCACATAACATTTTTCACAAGGTCATTTTAAACCATATATGATTTTCTCTGTATTACAACTATAAATGCCTCTTGCTTGGGACTTTTTTCCATTAATATCTGTGAATTCTTTTGCTATAAACTCACATATACTACATTTTCCACAAGAAAATGTACCTAACATTTCTGGAGATGGAACTAGCCCTACTTGAGGCATTGTAAATGTCCCATGTACTAACAAATCTTTGATGCTTCTACCTCTTCTGAAGGAGAAGCTAATGTCCTTGTTTTGTAAAAAATCAACTTTCCTTTTTAATTTTAACCAATAATATTTTACTTGTTCTTTTACTATCTCTGAAAAATTGAAAATGTTGAAGTAAAATAAATACATTCTTGTTCTCCTCTATTTTCCTTCTTTCCTTGTTTGTTGCCACCCCTCTGATTCTACTTTACTATTTTTTCCAATCCCTGTTCCACTACTGCTTTTGGATATCCTCTCTCACAAAACTTAGAAAAAGTTTCTTCCATTTCCTTTTCCTTATCTGCAGGGTTACTACATAACTTTTTTACCCTGAGGAATTCTCTATATGGTATGGATGTTATAGTATGTTGGGGATGGCAACTGGGACCATGTAACACAAAATTTGTTCCTGAGAACTTTCTATGTATTTTTGTTCTTAACTTGCAGTTTTTCTTACCCATGACAAATGGGGTCCTGGGACATGGTGGGTGATCTGTAGCAAGCTACAATTTGAATTGCAGTTCTGCCCATTGTTAGTTGCATGTGGATGATCTCTGAAGCATTGTGCTGTGCCACTAACCTGGAGGTGTGGGTATCCTTGATGAATATGGATATGCCCCCACCTTTTGTATTTCAGTCTGGGTTTTGTGTCCAAAATGTATAGTATGAGTTATAGCCTGGTAGTGCTGGGGTGCTCTCTGGAGCCTTAAACCAGGTTTCTGTTACTGCACATATATCAATTTTCTCCATACTGAGGAGTGCCTCGAGTGCATGCATTTTGATTTTTAGACTTGTGGCATTGCGTAGCATTACCCTCAGTTTTTTGTTATTTCTGCTATTTATACCAGTGGGTTTGTCTTTTGAGCCTTGCCTAAAAAAGGCACTATGGGGGTGGCAAGAGCCTTGGCCAGAATTCAAAAGCCTAAGGCTGACAGGTGCAAGCAGTCTCTAGCAAAGCAGCATGGCTTGTCGAGCATGTCATCCCAGGCTGACAGACACTGGATCCCCTTTGAATGACACCAGAAGCTTAGCCAATTGTTGAAACTGATAATTTTTTTTCTTTAAACCGTGGTATCATTCTTGGTGAGGACAGGATGCTACTCAGGATCAGGGTCATTCCGGACTGGGCTACGTGATCAGAGAGCTCTTCCATGTCTCTTTTCATGTAGTCCAGGGAGATACGGCTCAGGTCATTTACACCAGCATGGACAATGACAAGAGTCATATTTGTAATTGTTCTGGAGTGACCCGAGTGCTTGTGTTATGTGGCGGATCCTGGCACCTTACAGGCAGCTAACAGTAACCTTCTCCTTGTTCAGCCTAGTGAGTGGGATGTCAGTGTGCCTGACTGTAGAGTCACCTATTACTAGTGTGTTGGGTATGTTATTTTGCCTTAAGGGCTGTGATTGCATGACACACTGGTTTTGTGAAGTATGTGTTTCATGGTTTGTGTTAGGGGGTGGGGGTTGCTTGGATGTCTGCTTTGGAGGTCTCTTTTGCTTTTGCAGATTTGTATTTAGAGCCTCCAAGTATGATTTTGTGTATTTATGTGTGTTTTTTGCTGGTGCTGGTTTCATAGGTCTATGTGAGACTGGTGGTGTGATGCAAGTAATTCCATTCTCCTCTTGACTGTCTGGTCCAGTCTTGGGTTGAGAGAGCTTAGCCTCCAGTTTGGCTGTATAATTGCATCTCTCACATGTACGAGTGTTTGGTGGTAGGAGGAGAGGGTTGTCTGTGTAAATGAGGCAGTTGTAACATTGCCTCAAAATGCCCAGATTCACCAGTTGGACCAGAGAATACACCTGAAACTGCCCTTTGGACATGCCTGGATAGTTACAGTGAGCTGTTTTACTGATTGGCTGATAAGGTCAAATAGAGAGCCTTGTCCTTCTCTACAGTATAGGGGGGTCTAGTGCTAAGGTTTATTAGTGCTTGCTATGAGTTTTGAGCAAGTGCCGGGCTGAGAAGTGAATAGTTTGAGTGCTTAAGTTGAAAGTTTGTCTAGTTCCAAGAGAAAAATTGAAGAGTAGACTTTGTGGAGCCGGGAATAGTTATACCCTAGCTAACCGGTGCACAAAACTGCGCTAATGCAGGTTTTATAGCAGGGAAATAAAAGAGATAGAAATTAGCCCAAAATGGCCCACAAACTACTAATTTCTGGGCTGAAACCACTCCTCCAGGGACAGATAGGCTGCTCAAAGCTCCCCTCTCTCACAGGTGAACAGAGAAACTTCCTTCTATCCAACTAAGGTATGGGCAAACACAGAAACTTGTAACACAGTCCTGAATTCAGAACTAACCTGAAAACTGGACTATACTAGCTTAGAAAGGCAGGAAAACAAGTATATATATATTTTTTTTTCAGAAAATAACGCAGATAGAATAAAAAAAACACTTTAAATGCACAGAAATGGTTATCACACTTGAGTGTGTAGCCTACAACAGTTAAACAGGTAATTTAAACACAAAAACGACTTTGTTAAAGTACAGGCAGTAAAATAAGTACCATATGTAGCTGAAACAAGCTATTTAAATCAAAGAAACTCTAAAATATCAGTGTTTTAGGCGGAATTAGCTAAAGGCAGCAAGAAAATGCAGAAAAATGATACTTAATCACAACAAAGTCTCTCTTTTGTCTTTCTGCTGCTGTAAAACTCTGCAGGGCACCAGGCAGGAGCTTGCTGAGCTGTATACAAGCACAAAAACCTTGCAAATGCAGGTTTTATAGCAGGACAATGAAAGAGATAGAAATTAGCCCAAAATGGCCAATAAACTAATTTCTGGTCTGAAACCACTCCTCCAGGGACAGATAGGCTGCTCAAAGCTCTCCTCTCTCACAGGTGAACAGAGAAACTTCCTTCTATCCAAGTAAGGTATGGGAAACACAGAAACTTGCAACACAGCCCTGAATTCAGCACTAACCTGAAAACTGGACTATAGTAGCTTAGAAAGGTGGGAAAACAAATATTTTTTTTTGTTTTTTGTTATTTTTTCAGAAAATAAAGCAGATGCAGTCAAAAAAACACTTTAAATGCACAGAAATGGCTATCCCACTTGAGTGTATAGCCTACAACAGTTAAACAGGTAATTTAAACACAAAAACAACTTTGATAAAGTGCAAGCAGTAAAATAAGTACAATATACTGAAACAAGCTTTTTAAATCACAGATTCTCTAAAAAATCAAAGTTTTAGGTAGAATTAGCTAAAGGCAGCAAGAAAATGCAGATCCATGCTTTACTTAGAAAATCTTTTAATTTTTGTTTAAACTGAACTGACATTTAGCAAGGCTTTTACCAACAAATTTTTGGGGCTTTTGTATTGAGAGAAATTGTTTGTTTCCTGATTGAAATGGGTTTATAGATAATATTATATGTGGTTATAAGGGATCTACTTCAGAAGCTCAAAGTTTCAAAACTTTGAACTTCAAATGGCCAAGGCCATCAGATCAAAGTTTAGAAACTTTGAAAACCTAATTAAAAAAATACATTGTTGCATTTATAAACCACACCAAAAGCAGCACACAGTTAAACGAATACCACACAGAACCGACCAGTGAAAAAATAATTCTTTTTTATTAAAAATACACGTTAGTTATCTAGCACCTTGGCTGTAAAAAGCCTTTAACAGAGTACAATCATACATATAAAAAACAGAGCTTTTTATACTCTTTAGACTAGATGAATTATTTCAATAGTAAAACAATTAATCAATTATGAATTACTTAATTGCATTATATCAAACACTTCCAAGTGCTTTCTTGATTCAAGCCTCTAAAACTCTACTCAAACTTCTACAGTCCACCAGTATCAGTAAATATGCACAATCTATGCAGAAGTAAAAGTCATCTAAATAATTCCACATTAAAGAGATCTATAACTAATGAAGAGGTTGCTGCTAGCAAACAACTTTATATTTCACTGTTTCATCTACAAATAACGTGCCAATATCTTCGCCAAAGAGGACATTTTTAGTACAAAAGCATCCACCCCCTGTGGGAGTAGAACCCACAGCCTTTTGCATCATAAGCAAGTGCACTACCTGTTGTGCTATTAAGAATGGAAGTCAATTTCACATAAACAGCACTAAACTTCTCTTCCTCTGTAGCTCTCAGCTCCTTGTAAAATCTACTCGACACTCAACTGTATATCTCAACTTCGCAGCACAAGAAATCTTGAAAAAGCCAAAATTTATTGTTGGGGGACAAAAGCCCAAAAACCAGGGGCACATTTTAAACACTGCTTTTATAATCTTGGAAAGTTGCCAATATAAAATTATGTGTTACCACCATACATTTCACTGCCAAGTCTTGAACCCAGGACTCTGTGAAAAACAGTCCACTATGCCAAATCAGCTGTTTTATAAAAAAAAATAGGAAGACTGAAACCTAAATGGCTACCATTTAGTGAATTCAGTTCTCACCATACCTGTCAACCTCTTAGCACAAAACACCTGGATAAAGCCAGTAATGGGGGGAATACAACCCTCAAACATGTTGTTGTTGTTTGTCTTTTGGCTTTTCCTGGTTAGGGTCGCCACAGCAGAACTCTGGTTCGCTAATGATTGGCAGTAGATTTTCACGAACACCAAGGTGCCAGCTCGACGTTCAACCTTCAATTAAGGCACGCCCATTTACGCATGTCTTTCGAATGCCCACCCAACCGTGGGGAGGTATTTAGTGGAATTCAGTTCTCACCATAGCTCTCAACCTTAGCACAAAAAAACCTGGACAAAGCCAATAATGGGGAATACAGTCCCACAAATAGGGACAAATTTCAAATATTCAAATATTCATCTTATAAACTTAGAAAATTGCTTGAATAAAAGGTTTTGTGTTACTATGCACTTTCTGAAGAATATGAAGTCTGAAATTTAAATGCCTGTCAAGTTTTATTTATTTAACATTTGTTAACCAAGAAAGTCTGACTTGGAACAAAACCAATTTTCAGCAGAGGCCCAGGGAGAAATACTGCAGACACGTGGCTTTGTAACCTGGAAGGACATCAGAGCAAACCCACACACAAACACAGGGAGGACATATAGACTCCACACAGAAGGTGCCCCAGCCAAGAATCAAACCAGAGAACCTCTAGTGGTGAGACAACAATGCTATTACTGCACCATCAGCTATTTAAGGAATTAAAAATTCAGAAACCACAGTTTTTACGAGGAACAGAACAGAACAAACTATGATGCAAAAATCTGCAATACTTTCAGAAATGGTGGTGGGTAGGGAATTCAGGCTCTTGTTACCTGCACCCAGGGTACAGGGTTCACGTCTGAGGTATTCTCTAACCACCACCAGCAGGTATCCTGAGTTCTCTCTATAGCCACCAGTATAAATCAACTGGGGCATTTTACAAACACACACACACACACACACACACACACAGTTCTCTGCATTGATAGTTTGCTTCATTCTGCAGAATGTTTCCTGGTTCCAGTCTATGCGGTTAGCACCGCATAGACTTCTGGGGCATTAGCAGTCTGCTGGCAGCAGTCCGGATTCACTTTCTATGTGGGATTGTACCATTGTGGTTCACAGCTGGGGGGGCTGCAGTCCGATATCACGAGCCACCACTGGATGTGTCATAGTACGTGAACTACAAAATGGAAAGAAGGAAAGTATGGACATATCAGGATTTAGACCATAATAATTATTCCTTGCAGACATACTTGCAGAGTGTGCTCCTTTCAGTGCGATAATTATACTAAACAATAAAGATCATGAATCTTAGGGATGGGTGGATAATGAGGTAGTGGTCAGTGCATTAAGATACATTATATATATGGTAGTCGTGGAGACTGCTATAGAACTGTGATTGAGAACATGCTTGTCAGTATGCTGAATGTCTACTATGCAGACAGGGTAAACTTTCCATTTGGTCTGACATGGCAGTTATCCATTTTCATGGTAAGATCTTAAAATAAATAGAAAAGATTATGAGGAATTATTTTAAATTCTAAAAGAAGAAATGATAAAATATTGGATGGGACTGAACAAATATACTGTGCATCTGAGGAAAACAATGTACTCAGGAAACTAAAAAAAATGACTATACCTTAAAATGTCAGTCTAGTCCTGGTAAAGAGATTTCTTCACGACAACATAGGTTCAGGGCCAGTTGTTTTTTGGGCATAATCTGACATCTTGAGGATATAGCCCATTATTCGTGCAATGGATGAGATTTATTTTGTATATTAAAAACAGTGCCAGTGCCACTTTAAGCAGGCATGCTTATTTTCAAAACACTAATTATTCAATAAATATATTCAGTGTGATATTCAGTGGATTTTTGCCACTTTGTCTTTCTCTGCTACCTATCAGCCATCATCTCTGTTTTAAGTGATCTGTGAACTGTCCCACTTATTTCCCATTCAAAAGGGCTGATAGATGACTAAGATGGGGCCATTATTGAGATAACCAGCAGCAGTGTTGTTATTAGTCCTAACCCATTGTATGGCATATGCCCAGTAGTACACTCCAGGTTTTTGAGTGCAGTGAGCATGACTGAAGGCATGTCACTCATTTCTGTATGTGATGTAAGCTATCAGTGTTTCCATGTTGTCTTCATTCTCCACCAACGACTGTACCATGTGACAGTGTGCCTCGGGCATCCTCCCCACAAAGAAAGGCAAACCAACAATACAGCAATATCCCTCCCTTCTCCTTAACAGTGACAGCAGGCACCCAATCTGTTTACTGAATTTCAGTCCCCTGTATCATAGGCTTTATTCCTCTAGACCATTGATGTTGGCTTATTGTAATGTTAGTGTTAGGTGCAACAGACTCAAAGCCTTAAGACCAGGCCATCAGGAAGTCTGTATCAAGGTTCCAATGCTGATATTAAATAAAATATTTAGAATATGGATAATTTTTCAAAAGGACATATGACAAACCAGCAGAAGTCAAATTATAATAATAATACAAAACCATTCCAGTAATATAGATTTATATTTTCTAATAATTTAGCACGTGCTGAGCCAGGACTACCCCTTAACATCTTTGTAGATCAGTAAAGTGATGACAGCTTTGTATGTACGTACAGCTAGAACCATCCAGTCTCTAAAAGAGTATGAATGCCTTGAATTTTTTAAGTTGTCCATTATAAATGCTATACTGGTTCTAAGAAACTGATTATGTGCTTTTGGAGTACAAAGTTTTCCATGCAGTATATGCTGACATGCTGCAGTGTATAATCAGGCTTTTATGTGCATACACTTTCAGCTTCACCTTCCTTCTCGCAAATTCTTAGATAAATTGATATCACTCTCAACAGAGAATAAATAGTTTTGGCTTTGATGTGCTGTGGCATAATTGAGCTCAGCAGAATGAAATCAAAAAGTACTGTCAGATAAAGTTTAGCAAAAGAAAGTAAGGGGGCGAATTCTGAGCATAAAATCATGAATAGCATTGAAAAAGTTTAACTTCTATTTTCTCTAGCTGACTTCACCACTGTACCCTCATATAAGTACTTTATACCTCACTTTAATGATTATTCATGCTTCGAGTCACTGCCACTTAGAGATAAGAAAGTCATATTTTTCAAAAATATTGTCCTGATATTCCATATTTTTGAATAGTAGGACTCAAAATCAAGCCTGCTGTCTAACTTTAAAATTTGAGAGATTTTAGAGGGTTTATATTATGAAACTGCGTACTGGTACAATATTATATGGCACTTTTTTGGCACACCACATTGGATTCTTCAGTGCCTGGGGGGGGGGGGGGGTAGAAGCACTTTGACTTTTCACTTTTACTTTCATATCTACACAAAGCAAGGATTTGGAGTACTTTTAGTAAGATGCCTGTTGGATAAAGCTGGACAATGATTTATGGCAAAAGATTCTCTCACTTAATTTCTGGTATTTGAAAGGTGGCAGCATGTGACATGGGGAACCTTAAAAAGCAACCTACACACAAACTGGAGCAGGACTACATAATCTGTGTCCATTTTTGATCGCATCTCCCCTAGACTATCTGCTAGGGTCTGTGTGGATAAGTACAGGGACAGTTTCATAAATGTTTATAGGTTCATAGGTTTATAATAGAATGTTGATCCAGTTCACCATGTGTTTCCTAAGCAAAGGTCCACTTGCCAAGACATGAATTATCAGACCCCAACCTAATTTTGTACCCTTTCATAAGGTTTACATGGGCCACATCAGGGGTTTACTTATGATTGTTCATCCAGTCATCAGAGTTATGCTTATAAATGTTCTGGATCTACTCTGCTTAATCTGTAAGGGGAGTCTGTTCCATAAAAGATATATGTCTTGTAAGTGACGTCTATCCAGCCAGCATGTCCTATTTAGGTTTCAGTGGAAGTTTAGGCCTCTTGAGTATGTATTTATATGGAATTAGTATTGTAGATGTGTAAGAAATTACAAAAGACTGGATCTTTCAAGACCCTGTAAGCAAGGCCCAGAGAAATGTAAATGGGTGAGAATACTTTAAGGCAGTCAGGGGGTAACAAGGAAAACATGAACTTTTGGTTAAAAAAAAAACCCTATGATTTGTAAAGCTAGGTCATATGTCTAACCAAGTACATACCAAAAGGGGCCTGATATTCTGTTATTGGTCTGATATGAAAACTATAGAGAGGGTCAGTGACTTCCTTCACACTAGGAGATGTGCCCAAGGTGATTAGGCTGGCTTTATAAAAGGATTTCCCTACTCCAGTGTTCACATGGTGGACATTGGGTTGGTGGTTGGGGGTTGGCTTAATGGTTAAGGTGATAAACTCCCACACAAAAAGTACAGGGTTTGATTTCCACCAAGGGAAATTGGCTAAGCTTTAAAAGGTCAACACAGGCAGCTAGCCTAGTGCAAACATATGAACTTAAAGAATTGTTAATGAAGGTGCCCAAATCCCTAATAATCAAGTCAAACATTTTAGGGGAGTATCACCTGAAATTCAATTCAGAATGTTCATGACTTACTTATCTCCATCACTTATTAGGAGGCTAAATCAGCCCTAGTACTGTTATCATGATTTTGCCATGTAGTACAAGTGTTTTATCTGGTGTATAAAAGTGAAGAAAAAAAAGCTTAAAATAGACAAGACAGAAGCATAGAAGCAAAATAGAGGGTGAGTATAATGATGATAAAGCCTAATTTACATTTGTAACTTTAATCACCAAGGAATATTTAAGTAAGCATTTTTTAAGGAGTAGATTCTCTTGTTTGACTATTGCTTATTCTATCAATCAAGCATTATGTCCACACATGACATGTTTCACACAGATAAATAATCAGTGATTTTGAAAAGTAGCTTTGTGAGATTTGTTCATTTTGTTGTTCTGTTATTGACTGATTGCTTTTGCAGCAGGCACGCATGTGTTCAGTAGTGTGATTAAACACACTTATTCCTTAACTATTTCAGTACACAACATGATTAATATGGCAAAATATTAGACATTCATTTTAAGTTAAGGAACTATCAGACATGAGATCTAATGCTGGAGTCAATTCAATGCGATGTACTTGTTTTTTATGTTTCATAGCTCAGGATTTCCTTGTACTAACTTTATTAATGAATGTTTCTTCCAGCTGTAGCACAAACATAAATAATGTAATCCATCTTCCGAGTACAGTCCTCAGTAGTAAGAATTATACTAATGTATGAGCAATTATATAATGAGGAATAGCTAGCAGTATGCATAATGTTGTGAACGAAAGGCAAGCTGATGCATAAATCAGTCTTAATCTTAAAACATCAAAACATCACCACCATCTTAGTCATTCTGAAAAAGTTCTAAAGACTATCACCCATATCACAATAATTTTCCCAACTCTTTTAACAGTCCAAGTTAGTATTAAAAATCAGGTTGTTCTTCAGCAATAATACAGTTAAAAGTACATAAAAGTTTTGGACGTTTAACATACTATGGGCTAATTCCAAAAGATGAGCACAACCGTGTGGAATGCATTGAGCATGGTGTAAGAATTCCACTAAACAATGTAATACATAAATGAGATGCAGTGCAGAATTAGCATATTGATGAGCAATATTCGCCACACAGCGACACAAAATGTTCAATGCTCAAAAATTCAGAGTAACTACTATAGATATGAAACAGAAGACATGCAGGATGCTAAAAGAAACATAGCAAAGGAACACTATACAAAACTGAAAAAAGCACATATGTGGCATAACAGATATTTCACAGATATGAAGCAAATGTGTTTGCATGTTAGATTGTAAATAAATGCAGGAAATAATGTGAGACAGTAGCAGGCAATTTAAATATAAATCAACTGTATACAAATATGCAAATATATAGTTATATCTGCTCTCACAAAATGCAGACTCTATTGGATGGCTGAAGAGATGTAAAAATTAAATTTTGGTGATGCAGTATTTATCGGCAAGTCAGCAATTGCATATCTCAAAAACTTAGTTGTGCATGAGATGTATAGAGGAAAATGCATGCAATGTATGCCCTTTATGGAGTGGGGGAAATAGGATAGTAAAATCTGGGAGACACACATGATGGAAAAAGGCAAAGGAAGGTCAGAAGGAGAGTCATAGGGCATGCTATGTTTTTCTTCTTCTTCTTTTATTTGCATGCAAAAAGAGTCCATTTTTATTTATTTTTTAAGAAAATAAGGATTGTTGAGTTGTTAAGTGGTAGAGGATAACAAACACACAGAGTGGTAAGATGCAAAAGTGGTGGGATGTGGCACACAGACAATAAACATACAGACAGCATAGGATGGGTCACAGGAAGCTAACAAAACATAAGAGGGGTGCAGCCTACACAAGTTACATCATGCAAAAAAAGCAAAGTAATGCACCAATACATACAGCATTATTTCTTTGGTTTTGTCCACTGTGTTACCACCTTACAAGGGGTTGAGGAATAACTGACAGCATGCTATATGGAGCAATACCTTTCTAAAATGGACAACACAACACTGACAGTGCCCTAGATTATCAGCCCTAGACATGTACATAAATGTCATAGGCTGCAAGTAAGAAAGATCCAGGCACATACAGGATCACAGCAACAGAGGTCAGGAGGCAAACATCTGTTCTTTAACCCACACTGCAACCCTGAAGCCTCTAGGAAAACTCATTATTGCTCCATCAAGGTAGTAGCAAAATATTCTTACATGATCAGAGAGGCTTCACAATATAAGCACAAGAAACTTCAAACACATGCCACTGAAATGGCAAAATGCATCGTCCATCTGTTGATAATTGTCATCCATGCTGGATGAACAGCACATTTGAGCATGTTTAATATTCCTGATATGTTACAGTCACGTACCCTAGTACAGTGGGTTCTATTATGTATGTCTCCATGCTTTACATATATGGTGGTATGTCTACAGCAAGGTACCTTAACATCACTAAGGTGATGAGTCACATGTACATGCAAGCCAAATGAGCTCACATGCTCTATGTGCATGACATTCACATGGGAATATACAATTCTGTCATTCCACTGCAAGTGTGATGCAAACAAATATCACTTATGTTACAGAAATTTAACCTACCCCACAGCATAGTACATCTGCAAGCTGGTCATACCACTGTCACCACTACCTTCAGTCACACAACACACTGGCATACACAGATGCCATGCATAGGTGTACCATATGTAGAACCAACAATGTGGGTGTGAGAATGTACTGAACTTATAAAATGCACAATTGTCATTATCAAACATAAGTACAGAAAATAAGGAGTACACGGATATTTGCAACAGAGTACCACAAATTCATGTGCAATTTTTGCACTAAAACATTACATGAACAAAGCACCAGCTACATCCAGCTAAAGAATGGTATATGCACCACATTGTATGTAAAACAGATGTTTAACTACATGTAAGGAAAGTGCTTGCAAATCAGACACACAACACAGTACTGTACAATATCTGCAAACATGTCAAGAACATTGGTGCATCCACACCTCATAAAAATGAGTGTTGATTAAATCCATATATACTGTCATGCAAATGTGTGGAAATAGTTGTCATGGCTGCAAAACTGTGTCACACAACACAGTACTGTATATCTTCCAACATGACAAGGACATTGGTGCATCCACACTTCATAAAAACTAGTGTTAAGTAAATCCATGCATACTGTCATGAAAACATGTGGAAAAAGATGTCATGGTTGCAAAGTTTGACAAAAATTCTACAGATACTGGAAGGGTAATATGGAAATGCTTTGGCAGAAACAGAATAGCATATCATAAAGTTGATGAACACAGACACACAGCAGAACATGATCTCAGGAAGACTTATTTTGAGTGTCTGGTACATGCAACTAAGTCATCCAGGATAAACGTTAATAAGTCCAAGTTGCACTCAAAAATAAAGTTACAGTGTAACCCATGCATAATGTACACAATATCTTGGTGTGTGAAACTATAAGAGTGCACAAACATGATAATGTGTGCAACAATAGACAGTTTATACTATTGCAACCCAACAGTGAGAAATGAGGCCCATAAATACACAGTCATGTAAAACAAAAATGTGTCAATAACATTGCACTGTGCAATGTGACAAAAATGCTACAAACTGTGCACATTAGAAAAGTTGGGGAAGCACAGCACACTGCTGTGATAAAATATACACAAGGGGTGGAGACATAACTACATACACAGAACAGTCATACATACATGGTGCCTGTGTCACTGTGACACATATTAGCACAACTTCCACAGTAGTGCCATTGTCCTCTGATGTGTAGGACAGCCAACAAAAAGACACACTGCAAGAAAAGGAAGAAAAGCTGGCATGTGAAACATTGTTATTAACTCCAGTGTATATACAATTATTACAATACTACATGAAAGGGAAATATGTCAGCACACAGCAGAAAAAGCACTCTGTGGAACACTAGACACATGCCACACCCTAAGACCATTGCCACTCCACAGGAATGCATAACTGCAGGGAATTAACTTTGGGCGGCATGATACCAGGGAATTTTCTTGGGCTAGGCTTATATAGGCACCAGGGCTATTAGCCTAGTACACACCTATGAACCTATGAACCTATACACTGCTCATATGACAGGAATGTTAACACAGGCAGGATTCAAGGAAGAAAGTATACACGTAGAACAAAGAAAATGCACCAGTCTTGCACTAACAAACTTGTATTTATTTATAGAATAAGATACAAAATAAAAAACGTAAGCGCTTTCACGATAATTCATATCGCTTCATCAGACAGCTAAAAGTTGCAGTTCCTGTAACATTTCAAACTTGTCAGCTGATATGAACAAACCAATAACAAAAGATCCAAATCTTAAAGGTCCACAGCAACCATAAAAAAAATATAAAAATATATAAAAAAAATATAAGAAAACTCATTAAGAATGTGACCAAAAATCTTCATATATAAAAGAGTATAACCATTAAAAAGTCTTCATGGATGTCTATATAATAAAAAAAGTATTAAAATGTGTGATAAAAAAGCATGAATTACATAAAGTAAGAAACTTCTAAAGGGTATAAAATGTGAGAAGTTAGAAACTTGTGAAATGTAAAATGCCTATATTAAACTTAAAAATGCTTGAGTCGACGTGACTTTAAAAAAGGCTTCAGGGATGTAGTCCCATTCAGGCCTGGGGGTCTTTCAGCATTGAGTACAAGTATCCATTTCTGCTCTGCACTCTCAGTATGGTTTTCAATGTCACCTCCTCTGATGTTGGCATGTATAACCTGAAAAACTAAAAATCTAAAAGTATGTGTATGGTCCATTTGCTTAACATGGTTTGCCAGGGCATTAGTCTCTTTTTGATTAATGATGTCCCTCCTATGCTCAAGGATCCTGTCCTTCAGCATCCTGTTTGTTTTGCCTACGTAGTATGCATGGCATACTTGGCAGAATGAAAAATAAACCACATTAGTCATGCGGCAATCAACATAACTAGGGCATCTGATTGTAAAATGGCGTGTTGGGTGTACGTATACCATGCTGGTATGGATATACTGACATGCTGTACAGTGTCTACAATGAAAAGTACCAGTGCACATGAAAGGGGACGCTCTAGTTACAGTCATTTTATTACAAAGATGTTGTTCCAGAGATTGGTTATTCTTAAAAGAGAACATAGGGGCATTCCCAACTTTATCTACGAGTCCTGGTAATTCCTGTAATATCCTCCAATGTCTTTTAATAATAGATGTGAATTCATTAATATCGCTACAGTACTGGAGAAAAACTCTAAAATCTTCCGTGATGGGGGTAGATTCATTAGACTGTACTATGTTACTAAAATATGGTCTACACCTATTGCCCCTCTGTAGCCATGCTTCATTAATGGTGGCATCAGTCTCTGTCAAGGAGTAGCCCCTTGCTAAAAACTCTTGTTTGACAGAGTAAAGGGCTTTCTTTGCTGCTCCATCATCGTTATGGAGCCTAAGCACCCTAAATATCCTTCCCTTCAACACATTTCTCGGAATATGTTTGGGGTGCATTTATGTAACAATGCATTCTTCCTAGTGGGTTTTCTAAAAATACTGCTCTGTACATCATTTAGGTCCCATTTCTTAATTAGTACATCTAAAAATTAACTTCAGTTGTTGAGCAGGTGTAGGTAAACCTTAAGAAGTCAATAGTGGTGTGCATATAACTAACAAAGCTTTGAAATTCATGTGTGCCACCTTTCCACAGCAAAAAGATATCATCCACAAAATGGACATACCACAGGATGTTGTTGAAGAATGCATTGTTTGTTGACAACAAAAAACATTGCTCTCATGTAACCAAAGCTTGGTTGGCGTAGCTATTAGCACACGCCATGCCCATTGCTATGCCAGTCCTCTGTAAATAAAATTGGTTTTCAAAGACAAAATCATTATTCTCCAATACAATCTCTAGCAAACAACATATGAGTGAAATTTTGTTGTCATCAAAACATTTATTGGAGGTTAAAAAATCTCTCACTTTGTCAATGCCCCATGCATTGGGTATTGACGTAAATAAGGATTTAATATCCATGGATACAAACATATAGTTACTGTCAAGGGTGGCCAACCTATTGTACAACCTCTCTAAGAAGGTTTTGGTATCCTTAAGAAGTGTGTGACAGTCATCAAGTAGCTCATGTAAGTTACACTCCACAAAAATGGATAAGGGTTCGGTGCAACAACCTGCACCGGACACAGTAGGTCTCATTGGTGGTGCCCTGTCATTCTTGTATATTTTGGGGAGACCATAAATCATAGGAACTAGTGGAGTGTGAGTATTAAAAAACTTAAACAAATGCTCATCAATCATACCTGTCATTAGTAGATCAAAAATTAAAAAAGACACTTTTTCCATAATTCCATTAATAACACATTTTTGAAATGCACTGGCAAGTATTAGCATCCTCTAACTAAAGACTCATCTGTTTAAGGTACAAGTCCTTATCTAATATAACAATACCCCCACCCTTATCAGCTTGTTTAATTGCTATAGATTGTAACTCTTTAAGTTCGTTCAAAGCCCTATTTTCAGTGGGTGACATGTTGTTAAAGTGGGTTCTTGTTCCATCTGCAAATAATTGTCTAAAAACAGATTCACAGGTATTGATAAAAGTCTGTATAGCAGGATGCAAGCTGAGTATAAATGTACTTAGTCTTTTATAGAGGCAGCACTGGAAGCAGTATTGCTAGATGGATAAATGTACCTCAAGGATACATTTTTGCCTAGCAGTCTCAAGTCTTTAAGCAACTCACCATGGTTAGCTCTCCTTGCAGGAATGAAGGAAAGACCCTTGTTAAGTAATCCAATCTGTTCTTGTGTGAGTGTTATGGAGGAAATATTGAACAACAGACCTGTCTCTAAATTTGTCTCCTCTTGGTTTGCTGGGGACTCTGTTCCACATTCCAGTGCCCCTGTCCCTTTGCCTGCCTGTTTAAGCTCCTGGAATGAGTCTTGATGGGAAGAGGTTTGTTTAAAGAGAAATTCCCTGTTGTATTGGTTTCTAAAAAAACTTGGTTGCCAATTACCTTCTTGGGTCGACAATCCTACGAAGAGGTGCCTGGCTCCCTGGAACAATTAGAGTATCTATGTGAAGAAGTGCTGTTTTTATCAACAATAGTTTGCTCAGCCAATTCAATCAGTCCATTTGCAGTATTAACTCTGTCCATTGCAGCTGTTTCCTGTTGTACAAGCTGCAGTTCTGGAATCAGCCCATTACTTCGGACAGTGAAGCTAATACCTGGTTGTTCAGTCGTTGGGTTAGTATTTAGTTGAGCTGTAGACCTCATGCGCTCTCTAGGCCAAGAACAAATATGGTTCTTATCAAAATCCATCTTGTCTCGCTGTAGTTTCTTAAGTTTAGTCATTTGTAGCCTCCTTTCATAGGAAGACATATTCTCTTGTTGTCGATAAAGTTTGTCACTTATAACATCCATTGAAAACGTCGTTGACATTCTATGCTCCATCGTAATAATGTCATTTTTAAGCTCACATTCCAAAGGAAGAAAAAAGTCAATAAGCAATTGCATGTATTCAGAGCTGAAAGATAAGTTCAATTCTTGCCATCTCCTAAGCAAATCTGGGTATGTCTCGCCATAGCTAGGCATATTTAGTATTCTTAAACCTTGTGGAACAATTCTGTGTTCAAGTGATACCTGCAAATGTAGGTGTTGCCATTGCAGGCGCTTAAATTTATACATGTTGTTCTCAAGCTCTCTATCCTGCTTTAAAAATTCAGGTAACTGATTACCAACCTCAATATTGACATTCGCAGTGCGTATAGAACTCAAATCCAACAATGGATTCTCCTCCATGTTCAGAACACGAAGTAAACGATCGTTGCTGTTAATCACTGCAGCATCCATTTAAGGTTAGTGCCCCTTACACCGAAAAAAGTAGAAACAGAAACCAACAAAATGGCTCAGGGTAAGGAAAGGTGCAAAATCAGCAGAACTGTAGAACAAACAAAATGCACCAATCTTGCACTACCAAACTTCTATTTATTTAAAGAATAAGATAAAAAATAAAAAACGGAAGCGCTTTCATGATAATTCCTATCGTTTCATCAGACAACTAAACAACTAAAAGTTACAGTTCAGGTAACATTTCAAACTTGTCAGCTGATATGAACAAGCCAATAACAAAAGGCCCCAATCTTAAAGATCCACAGCAACCATAAAAAACATAATAATATAAGAAAATTCATTAAGAACATCACCAAAAATCTTCATATATAAAAGAGTATAACCATTAAAAAGTCTTCATGGATGTCTATATAATAAAAAAGTATTAAAATGTGTGATAAAAAAGCATGAATTACATGAAGTAAGAAACTTCTAAAGGGTATAAAATGTGAAATGTAAAATGCCTATATTAAACTTTAAAATGCTTGAGTCAATGTTACTTTAAAAAAGGCTTCAGGGATGTAGTCCCATTCAAGCCTGGGGTTCTTTCAGCATTGAGTACAAGTATCCATTTCTGCTCTGCACTCTCAGTATGGTTTTCAATGTCAGCTCCTCTGATGTTGGCATGTATAACCTGAATAGCCAAAAATCAAAAAGTATGTGCATGGTCCATTTGCTTAACATGGTTTGCCAGGGCATTAGTCTCTTTTTTCTTGTTTTGCCTACGTAATATGCATGGCATACTTGGCAGAATGAAAAATAAACCACATTGGTTGAATGGCAATCAACATAACTAGGGTATTTGTATGTAAAATGGCGTGTTGGGTGTACGTATACCATGCTGGTATGGATATACTGACATGCTGTACAGTGTCTACAATGAAAAGTGCCAGTGCACATGGAAGTGGTAGGTCTAGTTTCAGTCATTTTATTACAAAGATGTTCTTTCAGAGATTGGTTATTCCTAAAAGAGAACATAGAGGCATTCCCAACTTTATCTATGATTCCTGGTACTTCCTGTAATATCCTCCAATGTCTTTTAATAATAGATGTGAATTCATTAATATCGCTAGAGTGCTGGAGAACAACTCTAAAATCTTCCTTGATGGGTGCAGATTCATTAGACTGTACTATGTTACTAAAATATGGTCTACACCTATTGCCCCTCTGTAGCCATGCTTCATCAATGGTGGCATCAGTCTCTGTCAAGGAGTAGCCCCTTGCTAAAAACTCTTGTTTGACAGAGTAAAGGGCTTCCTTTGCTGCTCCATCATCGTTATGGAGCCTAAGCACCCTAAATATCTGTCCCGTCAACACATTTCTTGGAATATGCCTGGGGTGCATTTATGTAACAATGCATTCTTCCTAGTGGGTTTTCTAAAAATACTGCTCTGTACATCATTTAGGTCAGATTTCTTAATTAGTACATCTAAAAAATTAACTTCAGTTGCTGAACAGGTGTAGGTAAACCTTAAGAAGTCAGTAGTGGTGTGCATATAACTAACAAAGCTTTCAAATTCATGTGTGCCACCTTCCCACAGAAAAAAGATATCATCCACAAAGACAAAAAACAATTTTATTTACAGAGGACTGGTATAGCAATGGGCATGGTGTGTGCTAATAGCTACGCCAACCTAGCTTTGGTTACATGGGAGCAATGTTTTTTGTTGTCAACTAACAATGCATTCTTTGACAACATCCTGTGGTATGTCCGTTTTGTGGACGATATCATTTTGCTGTGGAAAGGTGGCACACATGAATTTGAAAGCTTTGTTTTTTTATATGCACACCACTACTGACTTCTTAAGGTTTACCTACACCTGTTTAATAACTGAAGTTAATTTTTTAGATGTACTAATTAAAAAATCAGACCTATATGATGTACAGAGCAGTATTTTTAGAAAACCCACTAGGAAGAATGCATTGTTACATAAAAAAAGTATGCACCCCAGACATGTTCTGGGAAATGTGTTGAAGGGACAGATATTTAGGGTGCTTAGGCTCCATAACGATAATGGAGCAGCAAAGGAAGCCCTTACGCTGTCAAACAAGAGTTTTTAGCAAGGGGCTACTCCTTGACAGAGACTGATGCCACCATTGATGAAGCATGGCTACAGAGGGGCAATAGGTGTAGACCATATTTTAGTAACATAGTACAGTCTAATGAATCTGCCCCTATCAAGGAAGATTTTAGAGTTGTTCTCCAGTACTCTAGCGATATTAATGAATTCACATCTATTATTAAAATACATTGGAGGATATTACAGGAATTACCAGGACTCATAGATAAAGTTGGGAATGCCCCTATGTTCTCTTTTAGGAATAACCAATCTCTGGAACAACATCTTTGTAATAAAATGACTGTAACTAGACCTACCCCTTCCATGTGCACTGGCACTTTTCCTTGTAGAAGCTACACAGCATGTCAGTATATCCACACCAGCATGCTATACGTACACCCAACATGGCATTTTACAATCAGATGCCCTAGTTATGTTGATTGCCGTACGACCAATGTGGT
The DNA here is from genome assembly GCF_019279795.1 of Protopterus annectens. Lineage (NCBI taxonomy): Eukaryota > Metazoa > Chordata > Ceratodontiformes > Protopteridae > Protopterus > Protopterus annectens. The sequence goes on from NC_056726.1 coordinate 745,982,487, forward strand.
TTATTTTTCATTCTGCCAAGTATGCCATGCATATTACGTAGGCAAAACAAACAGGATGCTGAAGGACAGGATCCTTGAGCATAGGAGGGACATCATTAATCAAAAAGAGACTAATGCCCTGGCAACCATGTTAAGCAGATGGACCATACACATACTTTTAGATTTTTAGCTATTCAGGTTATACATGCCAACAACAGAGGAGGTGACACTGAAAACCATACTGAGAGTGCAGAGCAGAAATGGATATTTGTACTCAATGCTGAAAGACCCCCAGGCCTGAATGAGACTACATCCCTGAAGCCTTTTTTAAAGTCATGTTGACTCAAGCATTTTTAAGTTTAATATAGGCATTTTACATTTCACAAGTTTCTAACTTCTCACATTTTATACCTTTTAGAAGTTTCTTACTTCATGTAGTTCATACTTTCTTATCACACTTTTTAATACTTTTTTATTATATAGGCATCCATGAAGACTTTTTAATAGTTATACTCTTTTATATATGAAGATTTTTGGTGACATTCTTAATGAATTTTCTTATATTTTTTTATATATTTTTTATATGTTTTTTTATGGTTGCTGTGGACCTTTAAGATTTGGGTCTTTTGTTATTGGCTTGTTCATATCAGCTGACAAGTTTGAAATGTTACATGAACTGTAACTTTTAGTTGTTTAGTTGTCTGATGAAGCTATAGGAATTATCGTGAACGCGCTTACGTTTTTAATTTTTTATCTTATTCTTTAAATAAATACAAGTTTGTTAGTGCAAGATTAGTGCATTTTGTTTGTTCTACAGTTCTGCTGATTTTGCACCTTTTCTTACCCTGGGCCTTTTTGTTGGTTTCTGTTTCTGCTTTTTTCAGTGTAAGGGGCACTAACCTTAAATGGATGCTGCAGTGATTAACAGCAACGGTCGTTTACTTCGTGTTCTGAACATGGAGGAGAATACATTGTTGGATTTGAATACTATACACACTGCGAATGTCAATAATGATGTTGGTAATCAGTTACCTGAATTTTTAAAGCAGGATAGAGAGCTTGAGAGCAACATGTATAAATTTAAGCGCCTACAATGGCAACGCCTGCATTTGCAGGCATCACTTGAACACAGAATTGTTCCACAAGGTTTAAGAATGCTAAATATGCCTAGCTATGGCGAGACATACCCAGATTTGTTTAGGAGATGGCAAGAATTGAACTTATCTTTCAGCTCTCAATACAGGCAATTGCTTATTGACTTTTTTCATCCTTTGGAATGTGAGCTTAAAAATGACATTATTACGATGGAGCATAGAATGTCAACGACGTTTTCAATGGATGTTATAAGTGACAAACTTTATCGACAACAAGAGAATATTTCTTCCTATGAAAGGAGGCTACAAATGACTAAACTTAAGAAACTACAGTGAGACAAGACGGATTTTGATAACAACTATGTTTTTTCTTGGCCTAGAGAGCGCATGAGGTCTACAGCTCAACTAAATACTAACCCAACGACTGAACAACCAGGTATTAGCTTCACTGTCCGAAGTAATGGGCTGAGTCCAGAACTGCAGATTGTCCAACAGGAAACAACTGCAATGGACACAGTTAATGCTGCAAATGGACTGACTGAATTGGCTGAGCAGACTATTGCTGATAAAAACAGCACTTTTTCACATTGATACTCTAATCATGCCAGGGAGCCAGGCACCTCATCGCAGGATTGTCGACCCAAGAAGGTAATTGGCAACCAAGTTTTTTTTAGAAACCAATACAACTGGAATTTCTCTTTAAACAAACCTCTTCCCATCAAGACTCATTCCAGCAGCTTAAACAGGGAGGCAAAGGGACAGGGGCACTGGAATGTGGAACAGAGTCCCCAGCTAACCAAGAGGAGACGGATTTAGAGACAGGTCTGTTGTTCAACATTTCCTCCATAACACTCACACAAGAACAGATTGGATTACTTAACAAGGGTCTTTCCTTCATTCCTGCAAGGAGAGCTAACCATGCTGAGTTGCTTAAAGACTTGAGACTGCTGGGCAGAAATTTATCCTTGAGGAGCATTTATCCATCTAGCAATACTGCTTCCAGTACTGCCTCTACTACATTTAAAAGACCGAGTACATTTATACCCAACTTGCATCCTGCTATACAGACCTTTGTCAATATCTGTGAATCTGATTTTAGACAATTATTTCTAGATGGAACAAGAACCCACTTTAACAACATGTCACACACTGAAAATAGGGCTTTGAATGAACTTAAAGAGTTACAATCTATAGTAATTAAACAAGCTGATAAGGGTGGGGGTATTGTTATATTAGATAAGGACTTGTACCTTAGACAGATGAGTCTTTTGTTAGTGGATGCTAATACTTACCAGTGCATTTCAAAAAGTGTTGTTAATGGAATTATGGACAAAGTGTCTTTTTTAATTTTTGATCTACTAATGACTGGCATGATTGATGAGCATTTGTTTAAGTTTTTTAATTCTCACACTCCACTAGTTCCTATGATTTATGGTCTCTCCAAAATACACAAGAATGACAGGGCACCACCAATGAGACCTAATGTGTCTGGTGCAGGTCGGTGCACCGAACCCTTGTCCATTTTTGTGGAGGGTAACTTACATGAACTACTTGATTACTGTCACACAATTCTTATGGATACCAAAACCTTCTTAGAGAAGTTGTACAATAGGTTGGCCACTGTTGACAATGACTATATGTTTGTATCCATGGATATTGAATTCTTATTTATGTCAATACCCAATGCATGGGGCATTGACAAAGTGAGAGATTTTTTTAACCTCCAATAGATGTTTTGATGACAACAAGATTTCACTCATATGTAGTTTGCTAGAGATTGTATTGGAGAATAATGTTTTCGTCTTTGAAAACCAATTTTATTTACAGAGGACTGGCGTAGCAATGGGCACGGCGTGTGCCAATAGCTATGCCAACCTAGATTTTTGGTGACATTCTTAATGAATTTTCTTATATGTTTTTTTTTTTTGTATATTTTTTAAATGTTTTTTATGGTTGCTGTGGACCTTTAAGATTTGGATCTTTTGTTATTTTTTATTTATTTATTTTTATTTATTTTTTTTATTTTACATTTGTTGATCGGGCTACTCTAGCTGGATATATGTCCATTTTCAGTAGAGGCCTGGGGAGAAAATCTCCAAGACAGATACAAACAGACAATAAGTAATTGTTACAAAATAAAAAACAAGAAGTAGATATAGAAGATATTTTATACATTTAACAGTAAATAACATAAAATAATATACAACGTTTAGAGCAAGATAATATAAATATGCTAGTGGCTAAAAAATAGCATCCAGGTTCTTACTAGATGCTTACTATTGCCTACAGAAGATTAAATTAGTGGAGAGAGAAACAGCTAATAAAGATATTAGTAGCATTAATGATAGGTTAGTCAGGGTTGGTACAAGGGCACAGCCAGTGTGTTTTGAGGAAGGTTTTAAGTTTTTGCTTGAAGAGTGGTAAGTTCAGTTTTTCCCAGTTGTGTTTGAGAATAGAGAGTCCCCAGTCATGTTGTGAGACTTGTTGATGTTAACTAGGAGTTTATTTGAAGAACGCAAGGCATTAAGATTTTTGTAGGGGGTTATGAGGTCTGAGAGTATTGGAGTATTGTTTGGCTGGTAAAGAACCTTATGGGCAATTATAAGTTGGTTGAGTTGAAGCTGGTTTTGAAGTTCAAGCCATCCGAGTTGCTTGAGATTCTGACAGTGATGGGTTCTGAAGGGTTTACCAGTGGCAAATCTGGCAATATTATGATAAGAGGTAGCAAGTTTGAGAAGATTCTTTTCGGATAGGTTAGTGTATATTGGTGAGGCATAGAGTAGAGTAGAGATTAGATGGGAGTGGGCAATGGCAGTTGTTGCTATTGGAGTAAGGAAGGGTTTGACTCTGTACAGGCAGCCCATTTTTCTGTTAACTGATTTTATAGTGTTGTTAATATGGGTGTCAAAGTTAAGGTTGTTGTCTATTGTAATACCAAGGAGTTTGGTGGTAGAGTCTGAGTATATGAGGGTACCATTGTTAGAAATGACTGAAATATTTATTGGTGTGGACCTACAAGTAGTAGTAAAGAGCAGGAGCTTTGCTTTTTTGGGATTCAGTAGAAGGCAGCATTTTAACAACCATGTCTCAACTATGCTAAATACTTTCTGGGTTTGGCATTGCAGTTCAGAAGCAGATTTAGCTGTGCAGATTAATGCAGAGTCATCTGCATATTGTATACAAGTTGCATTGGGAATAGCCAAGTAGAGATCATTAATAAAAACTGAAAATAAGGGGACCTAGATTGGAGCCTTGGGGAACTCCCAGTGTGAGTGGCAGGTGGGATGATAGATTATTTTCCCAGCGCACTGCTTGTTGCCTATTGCTCAGGTAGGAAGTAAACCACTTTATAGATTGAGTATCCAGGGAAAGCGATATGAGAATATTGATAAGCAATGTGTGGTTTACCATATCAAAAGCCTTTGAAAGATCAATAAATAGTGCTGAAGAGAGTAAATTGTTATTGTGGTTTCCATTAATGGTGTCTGTAAAGGATAGGAGGGCAGTGGTGGTACTATGGAATGGCCTAAAGCCATGTTGGCCCTTAGCTAGTACGTTGTGTTGAGTTAGATGGCCTATTAGCTGATGGTGAATGCATTTTTCCATTATTTTTGCTAAGGGGGATAGAAGGGCTATGGGTCTATAGTTAGAATATTCATTGGAGTTGCCACCTTTGTGTAGGGGGATAATGTGTAAGACTTTCCAACTATTCGGTATATATCCTTCTTTAATGGTTCTGTTTATCAGGATGGATACAGGATAAGCAACTGCTTTGGCTGCTTTTTGCAGGTATTCAGCTGGGATTTGGTCAGCGGAAGGGGTACAAGACTTCAGTTTTGCTTGGAGTTTGAAAATAAAGTTAGTAGATATAGATTGTAATAGGAAGGTAGGAAGAGTGCTTGTTGTGGGGGTGGGAATACTAGAGGTGTCAGGAGATAGCTGACTGGCTAGAGTTTGGATGGCATCTGTGAAGAAGGAGTTAAAGTCATTAGCAGTATGGATGGGAGTTTCATGGTTCGCTCCTATTGGTGTTGGTGTACTGGAGTGTCCTGGATATAGGAGTCTATTGATATTTGCCCAGAATCTTTGAGGGTTATTTGGTGTGTTTGCTGTATTTTGTAGTAAAAGTTTTTTTTTTCTAAGAGTATAACTTTTTTAGTAGCATTTCTTATTTGTGTAAATGTCTGTTGAGCAGATGAGCTTTTGGTAGTTCGCCACCTATTCCAGGCTTTATTTCTAAGTAGGATTTTTTGCCTGGTATCTTTGGTGAGCCATGGGGCTGGTTTTGACCTAATTCTTATATTACATATAGGTGCATGTTGGTCTAGGATAGTTAAGAATTTAGAGTTAAAGTATTGGACAGCCTCTTCTAATGGGAGAGTTTTTAGACAAGTCCAGTTACAGGCACTAAGTGCGCTCAGAAATAGTTCTTGGTTAAAATGCTTGTTGGAATGTAAAGTCCTATATGATGTTGGGTGGGAGATATCTATTTTTTGCCTAATTATATAGGTTAAGCAATGGTCACTTACATCATCAGGGAAGGTGCCTACTTTGTATGTTTGGTGGTGATTATTAATCAGAATCCAATCTAAGGTGCTCTCTTTTTGGTTTGGTTTGTTAATTCTAGTTGGGGAGGTAATGGTCTGAGAGAAGCCAAGAAGGTTAATATGAGAAGTAGGATGCTCAGTATTGATGCACTTCCAATCTATATTGACTTCACCTAGGATTAAAGTTTCTTGTGGGAAAGTTGCTGTGACCCAGCTAAGAATATTCTCTAAGGTACTAATATTATTTCCAGGAGGTAGATAAATGCATAAGATATTTATGTATTTATTAGAATTAAGCTGAATCTTGGAAATAAGGATTTCTGCATTACTGTCCTTAGGTGGGGTATAAGGTGAGGTAGTAACTTGTAGCCCTTCTTTGAAAAGAATTGCTACTCCCCCTCCCTTTCTTTTTGTTCAGTCATTTCTTAATATATTATATCCTGGTGGGATAATCTCATTATCTTGGGTCTGTGGTTTTAACCAAGTTTCTGTTAAACATAAAACATCAAAAGAGTATATGTCTAAGAGAGAATGGAGATGAGGAACTTTATTGTTGATGCTTTGGATATTGAGATGTGCTATCAGAAGAGAGTTGGGGAGTTTAATGGAGCTGGATGGAATAGAGGGATTGGAGGTATAAGGATCAGTAGGTAGGACATTGGCTGGGCCTGGGTTAGGCTGGATATCACCATTTTGTAAGGATTGATTTTTTTAGAATGCACAGTGCATAATGTAGATTACTTATTAGAAATTGATATTTCTTGGTTGATGGATTATAGTATTTAATTTGGGATAGTCTGTGGAACTTTGCAAGTAGGTAGCTAGGTGTAGATATTATATTTATATTATTTGGAGTGATTAGTATATGAAAGGATGTTTGTTTAATTGGGTAGTGAAACTGAGAGTAATGTAGGTGCTCAAAGGAGGTTAAGTGATATGCTGTGGTTATAAAAGATAGTAGTGTGGCAGTAAGTAGTAGTTTCAGAAGTATTGACATGGTTGTGGTAGACATGGTGAGAACAGTTGGTTGCAGGGTATTAAAGATAGCTAGGAGAGGTAAAAGCTGTAATAGACAAGGTTTGAGTGGTAAGGCTAGGAGGAAAAGTATTAAGTAGTTAGAGCTGTAATTGCTTAGGTACAGTAATAAGGTGTGGTGCTAATAGTATCTGAAGGTGGGAGTTTGTGATTTGTTGGTTGGAGAGGAGGGTGTGGCCAAGAAGTATAAGTTTAGGGGCACTGGGGGGTGGGTGGAATTTGGGGGTAGGGGAGCGAAGTGAGCCCACAGGGCGAACAGAGCGGGGTTCAGCTTGTTCTAAGGAGTTTTCACAAAAAACAGCATGGGAAAGAGCACAGGTAAGTCCTGAGATAGATAAGACTTTAAATGAATAGTATAGACAGAGTCTAGGCAGGCTGGCAAGGTCAGTATAGTTAGGGAAATAAAAGAAGATTAGAAGAAAGTGGTGAAGCTAAGGAGTGTTACAAGTAGAGTATGAGAAGGGGGAAAGAAGCAGGAGGCAGGTTGGTTGGTCCTGGTGGTGTTTAGCTCTTAGTTCAAGGGGAGTAGTTTTTAGCAGTTTATCATACAGGCAGACAGCACATACATGAGTTTATTTTCCTTCTTTTAAGGTGTCAGGGACTGATAGGTAATATCCATGCAAATGATGTGGTTGGTATTTAGCTGGGGGTTCCTGAAGAGTTAATGTGAAGCCTTGGATGAAGGTAGTCCAGGGGAAGGATGTCCTTTACCACCTAAAAAAGATGGGGAGAGTAAGGAAGGTTAACTCTTTGTTAGTGGAGCAAGTACTTACCAATGAACCCAGGCAGTGTTGGAAAGTCAAGCAAGGAACAGTGAGTGGGAGAGCTGGGAGAGAGAGGGGATTAGTGGTGAGTAGCATACATAGGGTTAGGATATTATCTTAGTAGGAGGTGGGATACACAAGATAGGGGATAGAAGGAGGATATTATGAGAATGAAATGAAGAAGACTGAGAAAAAAAAGACATACAGAGGAGCAGGATAGGAGAGAGTACTAGTATTAGGAAAGGAGCAGCAGAATGAAAGAAGGGAGAATAATTAGATGCAGCAGTCAATAAGTCACCAAGAGGACAGTTAAGAAAAGTCTTGCTCTTAGTAAGTAGAGCTAGATGTTATACACTAATATTAGTATCAAAAGTACAGAGTAATAATAAACTAAGATAAACAGCAAAACTTTTAACAGAGCTATAACCTTACACTTCTGTTTCAGTAGCAAACATTAATATCAGCAGACATTGGTTCAAAAATGCAGTACCTGAAAAGGCTAATAAACAACGTTAAGGATAATTTCACTGATAACTACAATAGGGTAGGCTGTATAACGAATATGGCAGGATTCACTATAACTATGTTAAAGGCAACAGCCATTGATATTAAACGTGGGTATCTGATGCCCAATTAATACTCAACCCAAACAAAACAAAACTACTCATCTTCCAACCCACCAAACATACTCAAAACAACTCTCACTTTAGCATCACAGCAAAAGACAACACCACTATATACCCAACTGAACACACCAAATTGCTAGGAGTGGAAATAGACAATAAACTAAAATTTGACATTAACATATCCATGACCATAAAAAAAGTCCACAAAAAACTAGGAGCGTTATACAGAAATAAGCATCTTCTCACCAAAGCAGCAAAGATTTCAATAGCAAATTCCCACCTTATCTCCACCCTACTTTATGCCTCTCCAATATATACCAACCTAAGGCAATGCGATCTAAACAAGCTAGAGACCTGCTACAACAAAATTGCCAAATTCACCACAGGGGCATCCTACCGTAGTCACCACTGTCTCTCACTTGCTGAACTGGGCTGGCTTGAACTCCCTCACCTCCTTCAATGGTATCAACTCTCACTCGCCCACAAAGTAGTAAACCATCCACTAAATATCCCATCACTCCAGAATCTACTCCAACCCTATCGCACCACCAGACCACTAAGATCCAGCAACAAAAATCACTTGCAGATCACTAAAGCCAATAACTCTGCTGGTGAAGCACTATTCTCTTGCATCATAGTCAAATTATGGAACTCCCTCCCACCCACAATTACCTCCGTGCCATCATGCACCCACTTCAAAACTTTACTAAAAGTGCACCTAAAAACATGCTGGCAACTCCCACTCTAATATCACCCACCCCATCCAACCACTACCTTTCTTTCCACTCCACTAACTACCTTGATTATAGCAAGCTCAGATGCTCATAAGCCTAGTACTTATACAGCAGGAACTTCTTATTTTAACATTTGTTAATGTCTGTTATGTACTTCACAGATAAAGATTCTAGTTGTCTACTGATGTACTATGTTCTTCATCTGTAAATATGTTGTAAGTAATTGCTATGTAAATTGTTAATCGCTATGTAATCCAATGTAACTACTGTCTGTTTATTTTAACTGTGGAGCTTTTCTCCCCGGGCCTCCGCTGAAAATGGACCTATGTCCAGTCGGACACTCCCGGTCAACAAATATAAATAAATAAATAAATAAATAGTAGCAGTATTGTAAATACAACGGCTTTACCAACATAGTATGTATGTACTAAACATGGATAGGCGCTATTAGAAAAGCAATAAAGGCCATCCAGAGTACCCTAAAAACTAGCGGCAGTTTAGTTGTATGAACTACATGTGGATAGACGCTATTAGGAAAGCAATACAAGTCTTTCAGAATATCCAAATAACTAGCGACAGTTTAATATACTCCAATTTTACCACTATCATACATATAAGCTACACGTGGATGGAATCCAGTAGAAAAACAGTAAGAACCAGCACCCATTACGCTACAAACTACCACTACTATGCTTTTGTATGAGACAGGATTCCTGTAGTAAAACAACTGGCAGGAATAACAGATAGTACCAGGAAACCTTGCACTGACTATAAACAAAACAACGATAGACCTGCTGTAATGCAAGCTAAAATCAGTGGTTGTCCTAAAGATGAAGTACGAGTGAATTTCACTGCTCAACGTAGTAGTTGGGAATTCTAATACCCATTAGTTAAATCAATTAGTTAAGTCTGCGAGTTCCCTTTCATTAGCCAAAGTGAAAACAGAGAGAGAGAGACTCCGTAGTACTTTCAGATCAGAGCTACGTAATCTAGGCTGAGCAGAACCACACTAATTGCCGAATCCTAACTAGTTAGCACTATCAAAAAACAGTGGACCAGGAGGATTAAAAAAACATCATATGTAACAACACAACAATTCATCACAATAAAAATGCTCCAAACATCAAAATAATCACACTACCTTTCATAAGCTAAAGGGCCGATATAATTGTAATATATCCGAAGAATCAGGGAGCGCATACAACCAGCAAACAGATGTTCAGATGGGGACAGGCTAGAAGGAAAGAAATGGCGCTAAAATGCCGAGGATAGATTTTAAACTCGCAAAGGATTATCGGCTTGTTCATATCAGCTGACAAGTTTGAAATGTTACATGAACTGCAACTTTTAGTTGTTTAGTTGGCTGATGAAGTGATATGAATTATCGTGAAAGCGCTTACATTTTTTATTTTTTATCTTATTCTATAAATAAATACAAGTTTGTTAGGACAAGATTGGTGCATTTTGTTTGTTCTACAGTTCTGCTGATTTTGCACCTTTCCTTACCCTGAGCCGTTTTGTTGGTTTCTAAGAAAGTATACATCTCTGGTCAATATTTCCATAGTACATGTCAGCACAGATAGCACTGAAATGTGTGCAAATGTGGTGTTTCTTTATTGTTGCAGATATCAGTCGAAACCACTGCTGATGTACAGCACAGTCTCAATATAGATAAATATAGCAGATGCATCTGCAATGCATAATGTTAAATGAGATGACTCCAAAAGACAACATCCACTTCAGCAGACAAGTGTTAGCAGTACATATGAATGACATTACCAAATCACTGGAAAGTCTAAAAATTGCTTCAAAGCAGCAAGCTTGGGATTAATGCTACAATTTTGCTTCTGGTGACAGAAGGAGCAGGGTGGCATTGATTCCTGCTAGTATGTGATTCATCACTGTGTTTTTGGTTTCACTAAGTGGATTGATTGTAGTTTTGGAGAGAATCTGTTTAAGGCCTTTGTGTAGTTTGACCACTTGTTGGGTCCAACAGCTGTAGTTTCTATTCAGGGTATCTTCCATAAGAAAGCTATAATGAGTGTACTGAATGGAGCAACAACTGAGTTAATGCTACTTCTCACAAAGCAGCTTCTGATTAATGTCACTCTTTTGTTTTTGGTGAGAAGGGAGCTAGAGATCATTGATTCCTAACTACATGCATATGTGCTGAAATCAGCACTATTGACACTGCCAGACATATAGCACCTCCAGAATAAACTCCAAACCTTATAGGTGCTATGCTTCCTTCATCTTACATTAGTAAGCATCTGGAACCTCAGATTTGCACTCTCCAACCATCTCTGTGGTCAGCTTGATTGAAATGGGCATCCTGAGAGAATGTAACAATTGTCTCATGTTTACTCACAACCGTCTCCTACTTGAACAAAATTATACTCTGCGATATAGATGCAGTTATTTAATGGTATTGGAGAGAAAATGCTCAAATGAAGACACTACAGATAACAAGCAGGTTGCCAGTACCACACAACACCATACTAAACCTATGAAACACAGATCAAACAGCACATAGACCAACATATGCTGAGGCTGTTAAAAGTAAGCTACATAAACTACAAAGGCCTCCTAAGTGTAACTTAAGAAACAAATACTCTCATCAGCATCACAAAGACACAACGGATTCAGCACCCACCTGAAAACATACATCTAGGAGTCACATTGTCTGACTTCAAAAGCCCATAGTGCAAATCATCCAACAGCCTAGTCATATGTGACTCACAGGTTGTGCAAGGAGATGGTCATTGTAAATTGCTTATTATATGCCAAGATTCGTTACATAGCACAGGCACTCAAGCCCTTGCAACACAGTTACACATATGACACTGTCATAGCACATGAGTATAAATGACTTGAGATGTACCTCTCTGGACAATATGAAGAAAAGCATACATATATACATACATACATGCAAATATTTTGAGCATGAGCAATATTGTCCTTCTAGTCTGCCAATATAACAAAACAGTTGTTCCCATAATAAGTGCCTAGGCTGTCCTTAAAAATATCTAAACTAGTGCTTGCTTTAATGGAATTTGATAGTTTATTCCATGGATCAGCTACTGTCTCAGAGAACCAATTAGTAAAAATGTTCATTCATATAGAATGTTCTACACAGGTTGTCTGATGATTCTATACTACTTTTTGATAACCCAAACATTTCCAGAGATAGTTGTCTCTAAATGCCCAATATACCCAAATAAAGTCTCCTCTTAAACATTTGTATGAAATACTCTACAAGTTCAGATATTTTAGCCTTTCATTAATGACTTAAATTTTCACAACAATGGATGCCCTTGGTATATTTCTGTTGTACTCTTTCCAGTTTATTCATGCTTGTTTTCTTATAAGGTTTCCATATTGCTATTCCATATTCAAGTTTTGGTCTAATGTAACTAACAAATAATGACTTCAACATTTCAGATTTCCTTGACTTTATAAATATTTTTATACAATCTATAGTTCTATAACTATCATTAACTAATTGGGTGATATGATTAGAAAAACTCAATGCTGGATCTATCCATATACTCAGGTTCTAAAATGAATCTACAGTTTCAATCACTGTGTGCTGTATTAAATATTCACTTTTCAAATTTTACCTCCCACATCTCAAATGCTTAGTTCTTGATGTATTTATCAGCATATTATTCCCCTTTGCCCAAATGGTTGATTTAGTCAAGTTCTTCTTTTATAGGCATGCTCTATCTGTGACACATGTAATCAGTTTATTCGTTATCAGTTCATCTGCATACAGACTGTAGAACACCTCAGATGAAAAAAGATAGATCTGAAAGATACAACTTAAACAAGTATGGGACTAGGACAGAGCACTGTGGGACACACTGACTGTAATCAAGAATTTTGCTTGTTCAATTGCTGTATGATGCTTGGCTTGTCCCATTTATAAGTCATGCAGCAATACATCTTATCAAGAGTACATCAATACCTAGTTGTACTAATTTATTTATCAGTGATTTGTATATGACCCTGTCAAATACTGAGGTAAAATCTATATAAATTATACCACAGCATAATTTTTCATTCAAAGCTGTTATTATATTAGTACAGAACATCATGTTACATGCAGTAATAGATCTACTTTCAACATATGCATGCTGATGTATGGTTTTAAATCCCAACCTTTCCAATTCTCATAATAATTTGTTCAATATAACCTTCTCTATTATTTTTCCACAACATGAAAACAAACTTATGGGTCTGTATGGTGCTGAGTGACATGATAGAGCTCAAGAAAAATATGCCCAAGGGATGTATGAACTTAGCCTTCAGCAGCATTTTACCATCATGAAAGAATGATGCTACAATATTAACAACATATTTACTTGGTTTTACTTCTGATGTCATTCAAATGGGTTTCTCTCTCTCTCTCTCTATATATATATATATATATATATATATATATATATATATACATATTTCTCAAAATCTATCTATGTATCTAGATAGTGATATTTAAAGAGAGATAAAGAGAGCTATATTATTGAAGAGGTAGGAAACTGTCCTAACTGCTTTACCAGCTATGGCTTGCACCTGTCTGCCCAAGACTTTTGCATATTAATTAAAACCTTGTTCGCCTCCATAGTTGCTTTTTATTATGCAATGTCAGTCCTTAAATGCTTGCAACATACCATAACAGATACTAGATAGCATAAAGGCATTGCTGCTCGGTGCCAGAGCTTTAACAAAAAAAACTCCACTCTGCACATGCACTTCTTAATATGGGAAACACTGATATCTGCATTGACACATGGACCTGGTTCAAGACCATTGAAAGCACTCCATTAGTGCAGGGTTTCAACACCTACTACGTATTCAGGCCCACCACACTAGATGAAGGCAATAAAGGTGGTGATATCTTTATAACTGTAAAAAACAAACAAAGCAAAACAAAAAAAGCAACAAAAAAACCCACTTTACCTCCAGACTAATTGGAACTTCTTCATGTCATACTTTCCCGTAATAAGATCCCTTAACACATCATGGTTAGCTATAGGAACTGTTATATATGAACTTCAGCCCATAATCCCTACTTAATTTGTATGGAGTCTCAAACATTAAGCCAAACTAACACCAGTCTGCTAGGAGACTTCTATTACTCTTCCATTAACTGTGAGTTGCAAACATCCTCTGACATGTATGGAGAAAGATTTCTGGACTTCATCAATATAAGCTCTTTGAACCAGTTAGTCTGCACATCAACCAGGGGCAATAAAATCCTGGACTTGATCCTCAAAAATATGGGACAATTATGCTCCCTACCAATTGTAAGTCTCTCTGTGGTGAAATTACTGCAAATTAGTCCCATTCACCATATGATTGAAGCCAGAAACATTATGCAATATCTCAGTATACTAAGATTATGCCAGCATTAATCTACTAAAACTGAGTGATGACGTGGCTAAATTTAACATCCTTTCTAACTCAAAGACCACACTACTTATAAAGAATCCTTCACTGCCAAATTCGTCCATATTTATTTTTATTTTACATTTGTTAACCGGGGGTGTCTGACTGAGCCGAAAAGGCCCTTTTTCAGCAGAGGCCCGGGGAGAAAAGCTCCACAAAGAAAAATTACAGACACATTTAGTTATTTAGACATGATCAGTATACACACAAATTACAAGAGACATGTTTTTACAGTGGTATGCGGCACATAAGCAGTTACAGTGGAGAGAACAAACAAAAAAATATTAATTTTAAAAATAAAGGTAATTAATAGATTTGTGAACAGCTGCATAGATGCATCTGTCCCCCTCTGAAGTAAATACAATGATGAAGTAAAAAATAAACGCTTGTGGTGGAACCTGAATATAAACAGGCTCTATATCAAACAAAAAGGGGGTGGGAGGTTGGCCTAATAGTTAAGGTATTTGCCTTACAGACACAAGGTGCAGGGTTTAATTCTCACAAGAGATACTTGGCTAGGCTTAAAATGGCCTACACAGACAGATAGCCTAGTACTAATCTATGAACCTATAAGAAAGCTTCTTGTAAGTAAAAGGAATTTAACTCTCCGTGCAAAAAAGCTGTAGTTAATCTTTGAAGGGAGCACACGACCCTGATCAAATCAACTAAAGCTAGATATGTGGCAAAAATAGACACCCAGGCAAAGGAGGGCCACACATCCTTCTTTAGCTATGTTAGATACTGTAGAAACAATGACAAGCACTGAGCAGAGCTAACAGTAATAATATAGCATACTTAGAACCAGAGGACATAAGCAATCTACTATGGATAAATTTATCTCTAACGTCACCCCCTCTCCCCTCCTGCATTCCCAAGTCTCCTACCCACATCTATACCATGCACTAAAAACTCCCATGAACAAGTCCTCAAGGCACTATCCAAGGCCAAGAACACTGTTTCTTTTGTTATGGCTAGCTAATTGGGCTGCTTATCTGCTAGCCTGAAACAGGATTTATCAGACTCCTCAACAGTGAGTATTCAGTGTCAGCTTCCAAAAGGGTTTTATGCTGGATGAAAAAAGGTGGGTCATCAATGGACCCAGGAAACTGTACACCCATACATCTTACCAGCCTCATGTAAAGCCATGGAAAAGATCATTATGGTATTAATAAATATGGACGTAGGTAACTTACAAACACTTGACCCAAGCCAGTTTGGATTTCTCAGGTGCAGATTCTGACTACTTAACCTGCTTGACTTATTTGATATGGTTACTGAATCAATGGATAAGGGCACATCAGTACACATTGCATCTCTGGAACTCACAAAGGCATTCAACAGCATCCCACAGTGAGGAGTCATAGATAAACTATCCCAGATGAATATTAATCCCTATGTAATTCACTGGATAGTAAAATGGCTCAACAATAGAATGCAGGAAATTAGCGTGGACTGCTTTATCTAATCTAAAAGACTTGTCTCAAGTGGTGTACCATAGGGTTTAGTCCTTCGGCCAATCTTCTTTTGTATTTACTTCTTAGAGGTTAAAGTTACTGTTAAAGGTTTATGCCTAACCAAGTTTGCAGGTGACTGTAAACTTCGTACCATCATAACCCCTCTAATGGACATCATGGTCCTCCACAAGGGCCTTTCTCAAACCAGTAGCTGGTGGCAAAACGGTGGACTAAAATGAAATGCCAAGAAATGTATAATAGTATCCTTTGGCATTCAAGAAATCCATTGCAACCATTACATTGACAACACACCCATGAAAATTGATGCAGTAGTTAGGGATCTGGGAACCTATGTAGACAATGAACTGTCCTTCAATCAGCTCATACCCCTGTTATAAGAAATTCCTTTTTATTACCTATTACTAAGTGTTTGTCATCCATGTCTGGGGGTGTGATCATTCTACTGCATTCAGCACTCATTAGGCTATCTGTTGTGTATAATGTCTCCTTTGGTATATACTTGTCCATATATGCATTCAAAACTCTCCTTAGCATGGAGAACATCGATATCTGTGCAGTAACAGAAACCTGGTTCAAGTCTCCCGAGAACACCCCAGCACTACCAGGTTATACCTCATACCATGCTTTTCGGCCCCAAAACTTGGACCGAACCACAAAAGGAGGGGGAGTATCAATATTCGTCAAAGATACCCACACCTCCAGGTTGGTGGCACAGCACAAAGCATCAGAGACTATCCATGTGCAACTAACAGTGGGTAAAACTGCCTTCCAGTTTATAGCCTGCTACAGACCACCCTCCCAAATGCAGGAACTCCACTCGGCCTTCCTGAGAACACTGGAAAATATGAAGGTCTCTCCAAACACCATTATATTGGGCGACTTCAACTACCCAAACATAGACTGGGAGCATTACACTAGCTCCAACACCCCTAGCCCAAAGGTTCCTAGAATTTATAAACTCAAATGCTATGAACAACTTGTTACCACTCCCACAAGAGGGGAAAACATACTGGACCTGATCATCACCAACATGGGGACTCTATGGTCCAGACCAGAAGTGTATCCCTCACTGGTAAGATCAGACCATAAACTAATCTCACTGGATATTCACATCCCGACCCCACCCCCTGCCCAGAAAACCACAGTGAAAAACTTCTCTAAAGCAAATTTCACACTCCTCAAAACCGAGGTGGAATCCTTCAAAGCCCCCGGGTCTGTGGAAAATAGGGCCCAGATCGCAGAATCCTTTAAAAACGCATTCTATGAACACCTTCAGGAATGCATGGATCATGCAATCTCAAATAAAACCAAGACCCAATACTCCAAAGGCAGACGTCCTGTCTGGTGGACCCCAGCCATAAACAAACTATACAACAGAAAGAGGAAGCTACTACATGATAGAGCAAAATCCCAAAAAGGGAAGGCATCACTGATCAGTATTAGCAAAAAACTACGGGCACTCATAAAATCATCTAAGGCCAGCTTCAAGAGAAAAATTGCACAGGACACTAAGGATAATCACAAGGCTTTCTTTAGTTATGTTAGGAACCTGGGTGGGAATTCCCAGATATGCTCAGAATTAGTCCAAAATGACAAAAAATACACCAAACCCACAGACATTGCCAACATCCTACCTGACAGGTTCAGCGCAAACTTCTCACCCCCTCACCAAAAGGGCAAATATCTATCACAGCAGAGTGCTGCCCCCCTGACATCTCAGATGCTCAGGTAAGAGCCGCCCTCTCCAAAGCAAAAAACACAGCATCAATGGGACCAGACGGTGTCCCGGGCTGCGTCCTACAAGAACTCCAAGAAGAGCTAAATCCAAACATAAAACTACTGTTCAATCTCAGCCTTACTACAAGATATGTACCCAAAGAGTGGCGTACAGCAACAGTGGTCCCTCTCCACAAAGGTGGTGCCTCAACGGATCTTGGAAACTATCGCCCCATAAGCCTGACTAGCTTGGTCTGCAAAGCTATGGAAAGGATCATCATGGACCTTATAAATAAAGATATTGGGGACCTACAGACACTGGATCCTACCCAGTTTGGCTTTGTTAAGGGCAGATCCTGCCTCCTAAACCTGGTCGATTTCTTTGAAACAGTCACCAAATCCATTGACGAGGTGAAGGTGGTCCACACAGCCTACCTGGACCTCGCAAAAGTCTTCGATACAATACCCCACTCTGGCATTATAGATAAGCTCACCAGCTTAAATATAAACCCCTATGTCACTAGATGGGTTGCAAGCTGGCTCAAGGACAGAACCCACATGGTTAGAATTGCTGGAGCCATGTCAGACTCCAAACCAGTTACAAGTGGCGTCCCACAAGGCTCAGTCCTGGGACCTCTCTTGTTCGGTATATATTTCTCAGAGTTTCAGGCCAACACGGAAGGACTGTGGCTGACCAAGTTCGCAGATGACTGCAAACTGGGCGCTATAATCGACTCTCCAGCCGACACAAGCATCCTCCAAAACGGCCTCATAGAAACAGACAACTGGTGCCAGAGTCATGGCCTCAAGCTAAACGCCAAAAAGTATATAGTCATCCCCTTTGGCAAAAACAAAGTGCCCACAAATAACCACATAAGTGGTAATCCATTAAGTACGGAAGAAGTAATTAGGGACCTGGGGACCCAAGTTAATAGCAATCTCTCATTTGACAACCACATGGCCAAAGTGGTTAGAAAAACATTTTATATAGCCCACCTAATCATGAAGGGATTCACATACAGATCAGGGGAGGTCATCGTGCCTCTTTACTCATCCCTCATCAGGCCCATAATTGAGTACAATGCCCCTTTTGGGATGTACCTTACCAGACACCTGCAGCAACTGGAAAGACCCCAAAAGTACCTCACCAAGAGGATCAAAGGGCTCAAACAGATGCCATATGCTGCCTGATTAAAGAAACTCCAGCTCTACTCAGTGGCATACCACCTGCTCAGAGGTGATCTGTGCCTGACGTATAAAGCCATGTCCAACCCGGAATTAATGGACATGCTGCACCTCAGAAAATCCAAATCCCATCGAGCCACGTGCTCGAGAGACTTGAACCTCAGCACTGAAATAAATAGGACATGCTGGAGGGACAGATTCATAACCCAGATGCTCCCTTCACTCTGGAATAAAATCCCAGTCCAGGTTAGGCAGAGTCCCTCATTGACTCTCTTCAAGAGGAATCTTGATGAGTGGATGGGGATCGTAGGTTTACCCCGGGTATCACTTCTGTGTCACTGTTAGACAGAGGCACAGTATACTAACCTCAAAAAAGGGCATAGCAAAATTAATTTAAAATGGGTGGCAAAAGCCAAACACACTCTGGCTAGGCTTATAAATGCCCTAGGGCAGATAGCCTAGTCTGAACCTATGAACTTGAATGCCTACAAGGCTTTCTTACTAAGAAAATCAAGAGCATAAATTATAAAAAGCATCTCAAAGTCTTGTTGATCTTCTTAGTGTCATACAGGCTACTGAGAGGTGATCTCATCCTTGTGTACAGGGTCTTAACAGACCTTAATCTGTCAAACTTATTGGACATTCACAAGTTTAATGGGGGCATAAACACTGACTCAGGAGATTTAAATCTCTTTTTCAACATAAATAGAACATGTTGGAGGGATTGATGTGAACTACTGAGAATACCACTTCTTTGTAATCATCTTCCTCTCCACATAAAGATGGGTAACCACAAACTCAACCCTTGTTTAACACTCTTATCCCTCAGAATAGGGACAACATATACATGATCTTTTCATCTCTGGGTTAAGGGCTAAAAACTTAATGGGAATGTATGGATAGGCTTCTAAGAATCTTCATGGATCAATAGCCCAGTAAGTGTCAATGAACCTAAGTACCACTGGGAACAGTATGAGGCATATTATAAGGAAACTAATAGGTAAAGCACAACTGCCATATGATCAAGTATGCACAAATAGGTGTTGTTACAACAAATGTAAATTATGTGGCAATCCTAGGCAGGCTACATTACATAAAGGAGCACAAAGACTATCCTTAAGGTCCTTATGCACCTTCCTGACTGAGTCAAATCTCACAGATGAGGGTGTGGCCAAGGATGAACACAGGATAGCAGCAGATTTCTTCAGCTCCACCAATCTCACAACACAGGAAATAATTACTTTAAAAATTAATTTATGAAATAATTTTCTTTCTAAATACGTTTGGAATATCAGTTTCTTGAATAATATCTAAAAAAGAAAGAAAATTTCAATAATATTCCTGTCAGAAATCACTTTAGAAATTTTTCTGTCAGCTCCTCTGTTTGAAATGAGTTCCAGTAAGACAAATTCTTTGGATTCCAGCATTAAGAAAGAACTTCAGTCTCTGATATCTACAATTCAGCAACTTACTACCAAAATGGACAAACTGGATACTAAAATTGATAACTTCATAGAAAAAACTACAAAACAAATAGATTTGTTACATCTGGACTTGCAACAACAGAAGACTCAGATTACAGGCATAGAAGAGACTGTTAATGACATGGAGAATAGAATCCAGGAAGAAGAAATTAACACTGAGTTTTTGCTGAAGCAGAATACACATCTACAAACTAAACTTGATGACCTGGAAAATAGATCTAGGCGCAATAATATTAGGATTTTTGGACTGCCAGAAAATATAGAAGGTAACAATATTACTTCTTTTTTAAATACTTGGCTTCCTAAAACTTTAGACTTACCAGAAGCATGTTCTTTTGGTATTGAGAGAGCCCATAGATCCATATCTAATGTTAACATTAACAAAAAGTATCCTAGATCAGTTATAGTTAGATTTCTATCATCCTATGACAAGGATATGGTACTTAAATCAGCATGGGCTAAAGCACCTGTTAAAATTAATGAGGCAACTGTGCGTTTTGACAATGACTATTCTTCCTTGGTAATAACTAAAAGAAAAGTTTTCCTGCCATTAATAAGAGAGCTTAAGAAAGCACAGTTTAAAACCTACCTTCTGTTTCCTGCCAAACTAAAAATCTTTCTACCTGATGGCCCTAGAATTTTGAAGACTTAGACTCTGCATTGCTGTATATCAAAAAAAATAAGATTTTGGATAAAATAGAGGAAATGGAATGGGCTAGTCCTTCATTAAAGAGGTTGGCAACAGAGGCTTCGTGGAAGACTTCAGAGAAGAAAAAGAGACTAAAAAACAAATGACATGTTCTATGTTTTTTCGTTTTTTCTCTCTCTCTTTTTCTTCAATATTAATCTCTTCAAATACAGTTACTTCATCTACAGAAAACCACAAATATTCTAAAAAAGATTCAATCAAAGTTATTTTCTGTGTACAAAGAACTGTTTTTGTTTCATAATTAGTCAAAATATCTGAAGAACAAATAACAAGCTATCAATCAACTTGTCTCTCTTTGTCATAAAGAGACCCAAGGTTAGTAATTTGATACATTTTTTTTCTTCTCTTCTCTCTTTTTGTTTTAAATAATGTCATTCTTTTTAGACTATGCATTCAGTAAGGGGTGGGGGAGGGCAGAGAGAGAAGTATGATGAAAATATGATAAGTGGAATAATAACATTAGTTTTTTTTAAAAAAAAGTATATATGCTGTTTAAATACTGTTACTAATTATTTTGTCATGATTCTATTGCTTAAACATGTTTACAAATAATCTGTCATGATTTAATTACTAATAATTAGAACTAAAATAGTAGTAAATAATATGTTTCATATCTATCTTTATTAATATAAACAGCAAGTAATATTTCACTGTAGATAATTTTTATAGCTTCCTTTTTTATCTTTTCTCTTTCTTCTCACACTCTCTTCTTATTTTCTACTCTCTTTCTTTTCTTTTCTCTCTCTCTCTTTTTCTTTCATATAAGTACATTTACATGCTTTAGATAATACTGATACTTGCATAAAATGAGATTTGTATAAAAAATTGAATTGGGGCATAAAAAATTAGTTGTATTCTATATTAATAACTGTGGGCTTAGTTTCACTGTCATAGAGACTGTAATAACTTGTAAAATACTTTGCGAAGGTTGTACTCTGTTTAGTTTCATTTGTATTGCTAAATGAATGTCAGTCACTTGTATTTGTTAAAATTCCTGCCAGAATGTTGAGGGAGACAATTTGGGATGTGGGTTACCTCGTGAATAGTGTCCTCGAGTTGTTTTAAAAGCTTCAACACTCAGAATACACGCAGAGAAGCTGAATGCAGTCATTTTGACCTTTGACCCCTGAATTCACACGGACACATCACAGATTCAAGAAGAACACTCTACCAGGAAGTAGAACTGCTGCAAATGCGACCCTGCGATGAATAATGAACTCTATAACCTTTAAATGTGAGTTATTTTTTATAATTACTTACTTATTTATGTTATAATTTATAAAATATGAAAGTTATAATGATTTTAAATGATTCAGTATGTCATAGTAAGCTAGTGTGATATTTTAGAAGGCATAGAAAGTAAAACATATATACATTCGTTTTTGAAAGTTTACATGACTGCAACATATTAATGTATGTAAATACTTGTGATTTAAACATATATAATACTACATTTCATTTGACTTATCTAACTGACAAGCATAAATATCATTATGATTTTATCTTAGAAAAAGTTGTCATGTGACATATTTTAAAGCAGCAGTTCAGATATATAAAATACAAATGGCTTTCTTCACAATGATTTAAGTATATCTGGGAATTTACATAGCTATGCAGTATGATTTGTAACCATATTTATGAACCTAAATATTTTATTTAACTGGCAATAATAAGTATGAGAAGAAAAGCTTTGATGCAAGTAATTTAAAGTCTGATAGAAGCTGTTAACTGCATTTCTATGACAGAAAATAGGAATATCCTAATATATGTAATGTCTGAACCATAATAGCCTAAGTTGTTGATTCTAAATGAACATAAGAACTTATTTTTACAAACTTTGAATAAATTAATATGTAGATATGCCCCCTTTTTTTTCTATCTCTCTCTTTCTCTTCTTTTCTTTCTCTCTCTCTTCTCGATTCCCAATATCAAGTTTATTTGAATGCTATTTGATTATAAATGTATTATACTAAATAGATGTACATAGTAGTATGAATTGTTTCTAAATGTTCCTATTTGTTTATATGATGCTGATTTATCAAATGTTTAGCTTTGTATTACTAGATAATCTAATTAAAAAAGGTTAACTTTAGTTAATAATAACCAGTATTAAATTGATAAGGTGGCAGCTGAGGTACTGCTGCTTAGGGTAGGGGTTAACTTGAGTGGTATGTGCTACTCAAAGTTGGAGTTCTTAACTCCAGGCTGGGTGCAAGGTTTTATCCTTATATTATTTTCTTCCGTTTACTATTGTTTGTATATAGTTCTGACATCCACAATACATTTTATAAACTTATTGTCACTACAAGCAAAAATGAAGTTTATACAAAATCCCATAAGAGTTTCAATAAATACAGCTTTATTTAAAGGTACACCTAAAGGAAGAGGTATAACATTATTTATTTTGTTAATTGTTATTCTGATTATAAGTTTTATATGTTTAAATAATGCCAAATGACTTCTCTAAAAGGAATTTCTTTAAACATTAATGGACTGAATAATTCATGTAAAAGGGCAAGCTTAATGAGATACATTAATTTACATAAGGCCAACTTAGTATTCCTTCAAGAAACACATCTCTTGAAAAAGGATATTGATAAATTAGCCACTAATAAATATACAGTATTAGTTAGTTCAGAGCACACTCAGAAAAAAAGAGGAGTGGCTATTTTATGGAATAAAAGTATGCCCATACCTAAAATTATCAAGACTTATGAAGATGATAAAGGAATGTTTTGTATGGTTACAATACAAATTAATGGAAAGGCATATACATTAATCAATGTATATTGGATACCAGGAATTGGTATTAATACAGTGAAATACCATCTTAGTAAGATCATATCGTTTTCTATAGGAGATATTATTTTAGCAGGTGACTTTAATTGTATCCTACATGAAAATGATACTACTACTATAGGAAAAAGGAAAATTACATCTAATGCAAAACATTTAAAAGAGTTTGTTAATTCATATCATTTGAATGATATTAATAATCAGATAGACTCAAAATCATTACCATACACCTTTTTTTCCAACAGATATAAAACATATTCAAAAATAGATAGAGTCTTTATTTCTAACCAGATGGTAACATAATTAATTAATTCTAAAATCATTTTGTGTCCTATATCAGATCATAATTCAAGTGTCTTTGAGTACATGATAAAGAGTACTTACAATGTTCAGATCAAAAGGATACCAGCATACTTAACTCAACTAAAAGACTATAAAGATTATATACTTTCAGAAGTGCAACATTTTTTAGACATAAATAATACTCCTGAAGTCTCCATTGTTTATGTTTGGGATGCTTTAAAATCATATCTATATGGACAAAGTATCAGATGGTATAATAATAAAAGGAAATCTTGGGATAAGGAATTATTAGATATTCAAAGTAAATTAGACTCTTATAAGCATAATAATAAAGAAAATATTATGGACAAAAAAGTCATTGAAGAAATAAACAAACTAAATGAAAAATACAAAGAAATTTTAACTCATAAAGTTAAAATAACTTTAGAGAAATACAAGTTCTTGTCTTACTCAGTAAGTCCCAAATACTTACATAGACTTAAAAATAAAACAAAAAGGTTGAATAAGCAAAATCATATCAAAGAAATTTTCTCTCTAAGGAAAAAGAAGAATGTTTCTAGTCTACCAGAAATATTAGATGAATTTAGAAATCACTTTCACAAAATTAATCATAATAACATTAACATGGAACCTAAAGATAAAATAAAGAAATTTATAACCACAAACATGAATAGAAAACTTAATGAACAACAGACTAAACTATTGGATAAAAATATTTCATATACAGAGGTTGTTACACAAATAAACAAGCTTAAATCAAACAAAGCACCAGGTAATGATGGTATTATACCTGAAATATATAAAATTCTTTCTAAAAGTACATACTCATTAATACATAAGGTTTTTATTTTGGCCCAAAATGAGTTAATAACTCCCCCATCTTGGCAATACACATTTATTTCGCCAATTTTAAAACCCAATAAAGATCCAGCTGGATGCACTTCATACAGACCTATTTCATTACTTAATGTTGATTATAAAATGTTTATGAGTATTTTTGCTGATAGATTGAAGGCAATCATCCCAGGCATTATAGATACAGATCAGACAGGCTTCATTTTAAATAGAAATACTTTTGATAATATAAGGAGAACTCTAACATTAATTGATTTTGCAAATAGGAAAAAGAAAGATTTAACACTTATTAGTCTTGACATAAGTTTAGCATTTGATTCAGTAAGTTGGGATTACTTGTTTATCTTACTGAAGTGTACAAACTTTTCAGATGCATTTGTAAATCTAATTGAACATTTATATAAAGGAGCACTGGCTTACATTAAGATTGGAACATATGTCTCACAAAAAATACCCATTTTAAAAGGTACAAAACAAGGGTGTCCGCTCTCTCCATTATTATTTACTTTAATAATGGAGCCCTGGGCTAATCTGATCAGAAACAGTACTGATATAGAAGGATTTGATATAGATGAAAATACAACATCTAAAATTCAACTTTTTGCAGATGATGTTCTAATTACATCAGCAGGATCTAATTCTTCTATGCAGTCCCTATTTGATAAAATGATGAATTTTAAAAATATTTCTGGTTTAATATTCAATGAAGAAAAAATTAAAATATTACCTATATATACACGAAAAAATGTCCTTATTAGTGATTTTAGTCAATATATACCCAATTCGGGTCGGATAACATACTTAGGTATAATACTAACTAAGGATATCAAATCTATTATACATAATAATTATAATACCTGTCTTCTTAATATACAAAATCTTTTCAATAGCTGGAATAATATGTTTTTTACTATGGAAGAGAGACTTACAATTATCAAAATGATAATATTCCCCAAGATATTATACTTAATATAATCAATAATACTCCCACCTACAAAAATAATTATCAAGAAATTGAATACACTAATGCTAAATTTCTTATGGGCACCTAGTAGACCTAGGATTGCATTAAAGAAACATACTAATAGCTGGTCTCAAGGGGGCATTTCTTTTCCAGACTTTAACTTATATACTATCTCTTCTATTATAAAAGTTATTACTTTGTTAATAGATCAGTCATATGTTGCAAAATGGAAAGATTACTGGGAACTAATTAGTATTCACTTCATGAACATTTCTTTAACACATAAAAATATGATTGTAAATAACTCCATGTTATGGTTACTAAAAGAATTTTGTACTTCACCTATTACACCAAAATACATAGTTAGTTATCCATTAAACATTATTACTAGTTATCGTAATTTTATATTCATGCATCCTAAGTATAAGGAATGGAATTTTATTCTATTCCCTATAATGTATACACAAGGTATGCTTTTGTCATCCACTTCAGAAAGAACTCTTTTAGTCACAGAAAATGATCTAAAGTACTGGTATCAGTTGCTATCTGATAATAAAGTTAAAAATTTAGACTACTTAAAACAAGATTTTGATCTGAAAGAAACTTGTTGGTTAGAAGTTCAGACCTTTAGACAACATATTATTAATAAAATTGATTTAATGTCCATAACAGTTAAAGAATCTATTCCAATACTGATTGATTACTTGATATTAAATTTACAACATAAAGTTTCTGATAAAGGTAAGCTTTCATACATACATAAAATTATCAGAGAAGAAACTTATTATAGTGTAGATACCTATTGGAATTATTTCACTTTCATTAATGGTGAATCACCAAATCAACAATATAAACAATATATATTGGAATCTGCTTATAAAACTACTTCTTCCATTATTTGGAGACTTTTTACTTGGAAATTTTTACATAGATCATTTTATACACCTTTGATGATGAATAAAATAAATAATAAAGACAATCTATGTAAAAGATGTAATGTTGAAATTAATGCTGATTAGGCACATATGCTTTATGATTGTATAAAATTGAAAGAATATTGGAAATTAATTAATGATTTTTTGCAGGCTCTTTTTACAGATAATTTCATTATTTCTAAATCACTTATATTATTCAACACTCCTGTTCGTCAAAGTGTTAAAAAGGTTAAGCTTCCCTTGTTATGGTCTATTCTAGCAGTGGCTAGAAAAATAACCAGAAATTGGATTTCAGATACTCCTCCTTCATTTAATGAATTTAAAAATGTTATGACTGTAGTGTGCCATATGGAATTGATGACAATAAAATCAAGAACTACTAGAAAACCATCTTACTATATTATATGGGATACTTTAAAAAATCTGTTAAAAAAATCTTAGCTACAATAGCATGGTATTTTAGTTTAATTAATTGATTTGATTGTAGTGGATGTCTTTGTAAATACTGTGGTTATTTTATTGAATGTTATAACCACTTCTATTTTAATTACTTGTATAAAATTGTTATGATATTTATTTTGTATGTTAAAAATAATAAACTTGTTTTAAAAAAAAATCTCACAGATGAGCTCCATGGTGATCTGCCAGAAGGTGTCACACATGGCTGATGTCATGCTCTGGAAAAAAATCTCCATCATTGCCTGTATCTGGATATGAAATACATCTGTCATAACTTCCCAGAGCTGGTCCTTCATATTGTCAAGTAGTGGTGGAAGTTGATGTTGTTGGTCTACCAAGAATACAGCAAGTGATGGTCTAGGCTTGTCATCCTCTGGGGCTGTTCCCTCCACCTCAGACTGGACCATTTGCAGCATGAGTTGGGCATGTCTTCTCCATTGTCTTCTATCTATAGGTGGACAGTAATATTGTCTGGCCTCTGTAAAATGTAATGAAAACAAAAACTGGATAAATCTGCAGTAGATGATGTGAAATTACTACAGCAATATGCAGTACAGCAGTGTAATGCACCTCTATGATCAGCACATCAGTCATGGATACACATCACAGCTACCATTCAGTTCACACAGACATGTCTAAAGATATTAAGATATACATAAAACAGCAACATCCATTACTTAGTAAATTCTCATAATTACTGACAGTGAACATGTAAGGCACTTAGTTGACACAGCTTTTAGGCATAAGTATGTGTAGTCTAGTAATGAAGCACTGAGACCTAGGCAACAAAGGCATTAACTATATATCCATTAAGCACAAAGAAAGATTTTACCAATATCTTTATTAAAGACACATATGCAGACAAATATGTCAAGCATCATGTTATGCAGCCACACAGAGGGATGGCACACACCCCTTCGGGTCATCATAGATGTAGGTATTGCACATTAAAGTAAGTGAGGTGGTAGGTGTGGTAAAGCAAGTCAAAGAACATTACCACTACCAAAGCTGTTTCAACACATTGAGAGTGTGATTCAAGATCCCACATGTTGAGGAGACATCCCCATTAACCAGCAAATTGAATGATACACAGTCAGGTGCACACAGGTATACCCTCTAAATATCACAGTACTTGCTATATCAATCCATTGTTATCTGTGACTAGCATCTACAAAACTGGTTAGCCTCACTACATAGCAACTTATCTGAATAAGCAGCACAGATGTGTGGATTACTGCTCCATATCTCTGTGACCTGTCAAAAACAGCAGACTTGTGACAATGAACATAAGCACTGCTCCATTCAGGTTGCAGTGTGTCTGAATATGCATGCTGTGTTATGATCTGTAGAAATGAGACACATCAATATGTGCACCTTCAATGACAGCACGTGCATGGCTTAAAGTGTGTTGCTTGGTCACTTTCCGAAGCTTCTATTTATTATAAATCATTTAATTTGTCCTTAAAGTTCTCATATTAAATTTGCCAGTAATTTTGCAACAGATGAAAATTCTAATGTGCTACTTTTTTGCATTCACAGTTTACTAGCATTTGTTTAACATCACTAACACACAAAATGATTTCATGATAGCTATTAGCCTAGGTTGTGCATAAAGTAAGCAAGCAACACGTCTTCTCCTTACTGGAGCAATGTACATGGTGGTGTCACTACCACATACTCATGTGTTAATGTCAGTTTGAGGTTTAACACCAAGAAGAACTACCCAGCAACTTATCTGTCTGGAAGCAAAGATACGTCTACTGATAAATTCAGCTTATATGGTACTGTACTGTATGTAATGAGGCATTGTGGCTGCAGTCTGTCATGATGGTATACCAGGGATTGTCAGCTAGATGGAAACATTAGGGGGCATCTTTATTAACAAATTAAAATGCATAAAAAGTATATGCTTGGCATGCAAAAATTGCATATCATGGTATTAAATATGTTAATGATCCTATATATAGGTTGAGACATTTGTTCCATGCACTTGCCATAGAATGTGACAAATATACTTCTTAATGAAAACCCTACCCTAAAATAAACTTAGCCTTCATAGCTATTGATGTACAATGGATTACACAGGGTATCACAGAGATACCTCATAAGTTAATATGCTGCTATAATTATACAAAACTCTTCCCTACACTGCAAAAAAATCCCTGTAAGACTTTACAGAACAAAGTGTGGACCCCAGCATATACTATGTGTATACACAAGCCTTGGCACAGTAGTATGACCACTAGCCCTTCTGGCAAATTAGAAATATGCAGCTGAACCCTTTTCTATACCAGAACAGGTATATATGGAAAAAAGTACAGTGTGGCATGTGGCCTGTAGAGCAAATATATAAGCATATGTTGTACAGCTGCTGATATTTTAACCCAACACCAGTGGTAAGTCTGTAAGACTATTACACTGCATGTAATGTCACGTATTACACACTGACAAAATACAACAACAAACATGCAATACACAAAGGCACTGCAATTTGTACGTTTTGCTAAATGACATGTGATCATCATTTTGGTTGTGATCACAAAAAGGTGTCATTGATATATATATATATATATATATATATATATATATATGTGTGTGTGTGTGTGTGTGTGTGTGTGTGTGTGTGTGTGCGTGTGCGTGTGTGTGTGTGTGTATTTGATAAGAAAAGTATTTTACATATGACCAGTTGCAGTACATGAAATAAGTAAATTGGTTTATGGTTAGCTTGACAGTTTGCAGAAAATACAGAACATTATATATTGAACAATTGATGCTGCATGTAAGGCGGGAAAATGATAAAGGTACTCTACAGGATAGGAAAACTCTATGACAATGTGTTTAACAGTCATATAAACAGTCATATAGTCATATAACAGTCATATGGTTCTCTTCTATATGGTAGTGCCATCTTTACTAACCTTCACTCAACCCTTAGTAACAAATTACAACCCTGCTATTATAAAATAGCTAAATTTGCCTCAGGAAAGCCTAACCACTCACTCCATTGCCAAGCTATTTCAGAACTGTATTGGCTCAAGTTTTCCAACATCTCTATTATATCCAACTAACTTTAGCTCACAAACTAATTTTAAACCCAACACCTGCCCAGCGCTCAGCTCCATTCTTCCATTCTACAAACTTATACTCTTACATGAACACTGAGATCCTTATGTAAACAGCTGTTAACCATAACCAAACCCAATAAAAGAGCTGGACAATGTCTATACTTCCATAGCATTGTTAAACATTGGAATTCCTTACCCTCCCAAATAACTGAAATTGTATAAAAACCTTTAAATCGGCACTAAAATCACATTACCTAAATAAGCCATCCTGCCTCTGCAAACCAAACAGATCACCTTAAAACTGTTTCTTAATTAATTCTTGTATGTGAAATATCTCATAGCAGGATCTCTGACCTCTGTCTTGTACATGGTTATTTCATTTTTTTGTCACAAATATACACTATAAATGTACTGTTGTATATCTCTGCTTTTTACACATGTAACTTTCTTTGCCTATGTATTGTGATCCTAAATATTTAATAATGTAAACTCAGTACTGTAGTGTCCTGAACTGCATATCTCGGCTCTTATATATGTAACTTCATTTATACTTATGTTAAATTTGTATACTTTGTAATAATTTGTTGGAGCTTTCCTCCCCAGACCACCACTGAAAATGGGTTTCCGAGCCAGCGGGCTTTTCCGGTAAACAAATGTCAATAAATAAATAAATATAAACTTATGGAGAGATACTCTTTTCCTTGATTTGCAGCCATTGCTGCTCCTTCAGGAGATGCATGCAGTCCATCATCATCACCCTGTTTCCTTGAACTTCTTCTTGGCCTTTTAGAAGACCCAAGATGACAATAATGACTAGCACATAGTAAGGAAAGCAATCTCGGTGAAAAGAAATCTTTGCAATGATGTCTCAAAACACTGTCGAAAAGTAACAGTTAAGGCAGGAGTACTTTTCATGATAAAACGACAAACTTAGAAAAAAACCCGAGAGGAGTCCACAAAAACTCAAAACAGGTTTAATGAAGCGAAAATGAAATAAAATAAAATAAAATAACAATACTGTGAAGCGCTTTTCGTCTGGTTTATTAACCAGACTTCTTCAGACAAAGTACTAATTACAGGCACCTTCATTAAATGCTCCTATCATACACCCTTTCAACCAATGCTTGATGTCAATTAATTTATCTAAACAAAGGGAGCATTTTCATTAAAGGAAACAAAAAACATTACAAATGTTTTATGAAATCACTTATATATGACAATTAAATTGGACGTTCAAATTTCAGATGTTGAAATATAAAATCTTATGTGTGACAAATAAAATATTCATCAAATGAATTACTAAGTTATAAAAGTCTACACTTGATATAGCATCTACTAAAAACAGTATCTAATTGAACACTGACGCCAAAATACTGATACCTGGATCGGCTAATTGTCTCCCTATATACATAAAAGACTATCTACCTAATATACAAATATATACAATAAATACATCTTGGTGTTAAAAGGACATGCTCTTTATCTCGTGAAGCTCCTCAACTTCAATATACAAGCTATAGAGATTACTTTGTTTAATCCTGGTGCTCTACTAGAATCAAGGCGCAGTTGCCATATCACTTCTTGCCTTTCCAATAGTAAAGAAAATGGGCCTCCTCTAACTTCAGGTTTCACTTGGTCTATCACTATCACTTTGAATGAGAATGAATGGCCAGTATAATCAATACAATGCCTTGCCAATGCATTCTCTTTTTTGCCTCTGCCTATACTGTACACATGTTCATACACCCAATTCTTCAATTTTCTATTGGTCTTACTGACATAATATGCTGGACATAATTGACACTGGGCGATGTAAATAAGTGATTTGGAATTGCAGTTAAATCTTCCATTAATACTATACATTCTATCACGTACTGAGAAAGTAGAGCCTGTTGCTATACAATAACTGCATGCTTCACATTTAAACATGCCTGGTGTTCTTATAATTGCATGTTCAGAAGCTTCTAATATATGTTTTAAATTTCTACCTCACTTGAAAATAACAGATGTTTTTTCCCTTATCTTGTTAATCTTGTCATCATTTGATGAGAAAAGTCTCCAGTTTCTCATCAGAATGTCATGAATACTGTAAGCATCATCACTGAATGGTGTAAAAAAACTACTAGGAAATAGTATGTTAAGTTGATGCATATTATTCCCTAGTAGGGGAGGGTAAACCCCTTCCCTCTATGGTTCACCAATAACCGCAACATTATTGCCAGAACCTAAAATGGGTTTAAAAATTCGCCTCCATCTTTTTTGTCGGACCTCTAAAATAATTTCTGAAACTAAATAAGCAGTAAATAAATTTAATTCCTTGTGCATTACCCACTCAAAAGGCCTGAATCTAATATATGACATCCACAAAACCTGCTGGAGAGACAGGTCTGTCTCACAGAGGCTGCCCGTCTATGGAATACATTCCATACATGTCAAACAGAGTACCTCCCTGACCCTCTTCAAGAGCAACATTAATTAGTGGATGGTAAACCACAAATTTGTCCTGGAGTTCTACCTGTGTCATTCATTGACAGGGGCGACAGGTGCTGACTGAGGTTTCCTTTTTGGAGAAAAACTCCTTCCTAGGCTTGTAAGGGCCCCAGGGCATTTACCTAGTAAACTATCCTATGCTTCTCTGAAATGCACAGGTCAGAGAACACTGAATGTCAAAGGCGCACTGAGATACTGCTCAGTTTGCAGGTAAAGCTAGAATAAACTGTAACAGTACCAGTGCTACTTTTTAAAATTGGTGCAATGTGGATGGCTAAGCGTATTGATGACATCATGGATATCCTCTATAGATAGCAGTAAGACTGGCAGATATTCCACATATATGCTGGACTATTGACACTTACACTGAGATTGGCAAGTTTACATTGGTGCACACAATTGCGATTCAGAAACATTCTATTCAAATGAAGCTCATTAATTATGTTGGACATAAATGGAAATTACACCATCCGTTCATACTATTCCTTCTTCTAACTTTAAAATGCATGGACTTTGTAGAGTTATATTTCTTGACAATTTCATTTCAGTTATAGGTGTGTTGTACGTATTCATAAAGCTCATTAATGTGGAGTGTTCTGGACTCTGACATAATCCATATGAGGTGTACTGCATTTATGCTCATCTTCCTTATATTACACAACTCAGTATGTATATGTATATGTGTGTGTGTATGTATATATATATATATATATATATATATATATATATATATATATATCTATATATGGCTCCCCTTCAGAAGGTCAAACAGCTGAATTCTCGAAATGCATATTGCCGAAGTCATATGCTCGAATTTCAAAAGCTCGACCTTCCGAAAGGGAAAAAAAAAAAAAACAATGTAACGCAAAACAATGTTTCTGCAGGGGGGCAAGCTGCCCTGCACCCCCCCACCCCCCACTACTTATCTATACCAACTCTGAGATCGCACTACAGCACAGAAAGGGAAATCTCCTGTTATGTGCTGTATGCCAATCCCCATTCAGACAGTCGAGGTTCTGAAATTTTGAGCATATGGTCTCGACCATATGCATTTCGAGATTTCAGCTGTTTGACGTTCTGAAGGGTAACCATATATATGTATATATATATATATATATATATATATATATATATATATATATATATATATATATATATATATATACATACATATATAGATGTACTTTGAAGTACAGAAATATCAAACTACTAAGCATCGATCCTGCAAGACTGAAATCCAAAAGAATGAAAAAAAAACACTCACACTTTTGCACCCCCCCCCTTGCTAATTATATATACCAAGTCTAAGATCACTTTACAGTGGTGCAGGGCAAATTCCTCAATCCCCAATGCTTACAGTCTCACATGGACTTAATGCCAGCAGGCATCCGCTGGCATAAAACAAATGTTTGACATTATGAATGTTTGATTATATATATGTTTTAAACACACACACACACACACACACACACACACACACACACACACACACATATATGTATATATATATATATATATATATATATATATATATATATATATATGTATACATATGTGTATCCAACTGATACAGTCCAAAAACAAGTCACAGGTACCAAACTTGAGTCCCAAACAGCAGAATATCTAGAAGACAAAAACAGAAGAGCAGAGAGCTCAATCGTTCCTAGTTTATTCAAAAAACAGAATGTAAAAACATATAGCTTTCTAGTTGCATCAACTCTTTCTGAATGCAGATAAAAATATTCACTGCACTTAACCAGATCCTCATAACTGATTCAGTTTAAAATTTGTATTCTTTACTTAGAAAATACTCATATTCATACAGTGATGTTGGTGTTGTAGTATAATTAAAAAGCTTGTATGGTGCCCTAGTTATGGGCTTGAACCCCACATGTGCTACTTGGATTCTGGAGTTTTACACAAGCACAGCTGTGCAGTTTTAATTGTGCCAGTATTTCTGTGGTGTTTATCATGTCGTGGTTTCCCAGGGATGTAACATGGCTGCTATGGTGATATTCTCAGTGGCAAATCTGTAACATTCTCCATGGATGCATAGTTGACAGTATCTTACAAATAAGCAGTGCATATGTGTACCACCTGGAGTTCACATTCCATGTGTGAAGACTTTCATGTGTTGTCTATAAGTTGATTACACTCTAGGAAAAAAAAATTACTCTTGCCAGGAGAATAAAATTATCATCAATGCCGTATGCCGGCATGGCAAAATCTACTAGGAAGGATGGATGATATGGTGTGGAGGGATCAAGTGGGAATAATATTGACATCACAGTCAGTGCTGTAGGTGGGCAGAACATAGCTTCATTTGTCTTTGGTTCTCTGACATGGTTCTGTACATGGTTTAATGTGTCAGCTGCTTCAGACAAAGTGGGATACCACAGGTGGTGTCCTACAATTCTACCACCAGATGATACACAGTTTGTTTTGGCATCACACCACTGCCTATGTGATGGACGGTGCATTCCAGATGGTGGCATTGAGGATGGCCTACATAGAACCTGTGGAATGTCCTTTATTAAGCTGCCACACATAAATGTCATGTATTTGTTATGTTATGTGTTCCACAGCTCAGCACAGCAGTCAGGGTCAACAGTTGTCTTATGATGATAACATGTCAGGTATGTCTTCCTCTTTCTGTCATAGTGGTATACCTCTACTATGTATCTGGTGCTGCTTTCATGCTCATATATCCTATGCTACAGGTCCATTGCACATTGCATGGTCTCAGCCATGGCAAACAGGTAAGTCCCTCATTTTCTTGCTGTAGATTGTAAGATTATACATAGCATTTTGTCAACTTTATCACATTCAACAAAATGATAATAAGTGTTTCACATTAACATAGTTGTATGTTATGTGTTCAACAGCTTGGCACAGCAGTCTGGGTTAACACTTGCCTTCAGATGATGACATGTCAGGTACATGTTCACCTGTACGTCATAATGGTATACCCCTATTATATATCTTGTACTACCTGCAAGCTCATATGTCATATATTACAGGTCCATCATGCACTGCATGGCCACAGCCATGATGACTAGGTATATAAAGGATTACATTGCTTTTGATTAGAGTGTTTTGTCTTGCGTAAGGTATTTTGGGAAATGTCTATGTTCATATATGTAATGTGTGCTTGTACTTTTGCCTCTGTGCTTGCAGCTCATTCAATTCCCATTTCCTGTACAGATATATCCACTGCTCCTGACACAGGATGACATGTGGTAGAAAGATGCAGTACAACAAATGGCACACAGGACACTGTACTTGAGTTTACTTTGTCCAGCACAGATTGTGGCAGTCCTGTAGCCTAAGATATTTCCTCCAAAAAGGAGGACAGACTTCTGGTAGTGGATCAGCAGCTAATGGTGAAGAAGACCTTAGGTAACGCTACCCATTTTATTGTGACAGTGGTGGTGAGACAGCTACACAATGGACAACTGACATCTAACAGATGGAACTTGGGCACATGGCGGTGATGCATGGATGTTTGCCTGAAAGTGTGTGCCTACTGTTACAGGCACATGATCTTCCATGGCATTATCATGGCAATGGACTATGTGCATTTTTTTATGCAACTGACTATGTGGCACACTAGATCCATGTGATACACAAGCGGATTCCATTGCTCTGGAACAATCTCCCTATCCATGTGATGCAGAGTCCATCTCTAACCCTGTTTAAATGTAACCTTGAAAAATGAATGGAAAATTGAGAAGTCACTCTGGGTCTGATCTCCATGTGTCTGATAGACAGAGGCAAACAGTAACTATGCCCAAACTAGCATACCCCCCCCGGTCTATAGCATATGAGCGAATCGCACAAATTGCGAATGCTCATAATATCGAATGTTCTGGACTTTGAACTTCCTATTGTGGGGGTCAGCCCTCCACACCCCCTGCTAAATATATATTCCAACTCTGAGATTGCACTACAGTGAGGAAAGGGCAAATATCCCATTCTTCACCATACCGCGATCTCAGAAAAAGCACTTAGAGGTCTGGTACTTTCGATATTATGAGCGTTTGCAATTTGTGCGATTCGCTGATATGATATAGACCCTCCCACACACACACACACACACACACACACACACACACACACACACACACACACACACACACACACACACACACAATCTTTACAAACTTCCTAACTAACATACCACCTCCTAATAAATATCCATGATATATAGGGCTACAACTGAGTTGGATTGCATGGCTAGGCTTATAAAGGCCCTGGTGTTCATTAGTCTAGTTTTTACCTATGAACCTATTATGTTCTCTAGGAGAAGGATTATTGTGGTTGTAGCATGTCATATTGGCATGCAGTCACCAATATGGTACAAATCACCTATTTATTTGTATACATGGTTTGTGTGGCATGTCATGACTCAAAGTTCTGAGCCAGATTTTGCCATGGTGCCTGAGCCATTATATGCAGCTGTAGTCTTCTTTGCTCATGCTGAGATGTTTTGTCCCTTGTTTCCTCCTTTCTTGTGAAGCCTGTTGCAGGTCCTATTCATACATCTGGGATTCGTGGGGTAGATCACCCACACCTTGGACTGGCAGGCCATCATGCTTGGATGCCATCATGCTGTGCAAAATGGCACACATGGTACTTATTTATTCAATCTTTTGCAGTGTGTACTACAGTGCATAACTGAATGTGTCCATACATCTACATCATGATTTTAGCATGCCAATCTCCCAATGGTGTTTCACATTGTGGTGGTTGAAAAAATAATGGGAAATTGAGAAATCACTCTGGGTCCGACCTCCATGTGTTTGATAGATAGAGGCAGACAGTAACTATGCCCAAACTAGCATACCCCAGCAGGAGTTGATGGGGTTATGAATAGTGTCATGAGCTAGTGCTCTAATGAGTAACAGCATTCACCTGTTGATATAACTGGACAGGACATTAGCATGGTTGCTTCACACTGTAGTATGGAAACATAGAATACAATTTCATATAAAGTTATACTTATTAAATATTAGCACTTCTGGGATCTCAGCCTCTCAGAATGATGCCTGTAGAGCACTTTCTCTCCATATAGATGCATCATGCATGATATTAGGCTATGTTACCATCAGGTTAATAATGAGGCTCTTTGAATGACTTCTACCACTTTCTGTTAATGTTCTGTCTCATCTCCATAAGTGTTTTTGACTGGAACATGAGTGCAATCAAATGCAGGTAAGACATGGAGAAGTTGGCTGTGGAATAGAATCATTTCATGGCAGCCTACTGCTCCCTTGGTGTTGCTGTAAAACAGATGCACTCATCACCTTTGCTGCACATAACTTCTAGAAACCATTCTAGAATGGGACTATTGGTTCTCTGGGAACCCCTATGCTAACCCCTTGTGCTGTTGCAATGTCCCAGAGGTCAACATATCAGTGCTCAGACACACCTTTGACTCTATTGGGACAAGGTTACCTGGGGTTCACACATCTTTCACATGGCCTGGAGTAGGTATATGTCTAATCGATAGCTATATATTATTAAATGATCAGAGAGCTGACAGAAGAAGAAGAAGAGTTTGTCCAACTACCCCCCATAGTGTTCTGAAAGTGTTGATGAGACAGCTCCACAATAGATGGCACAGTAGTGTAGCAGTTGCATTGTCACCTCACACCAAGAGGTAGCTCCACAATGGATGGCACAGTAGTGTAGCAGTTGCATTGTCCCTCACACCAAGAGGTTGTCCGGTTCAGTTCTTGACTGGGGTGACGTCTGTGTGGAGTCTGCATGTCCTCCTTTTGTTTTTGTGGGTTCCTCCCACATTACAAAAACTTGCATCTAAACTGTTTCTCCCCAGGCCGCCACTGAAGATTGGCTTTGCTGCAAGTCAGACTTTCCCAGTAAACAAATGTATTTATTTATTTATTTTATTTATATCAGTTTGTTAACCGGGAAACTCCATTGGGCCAATGTAGCCCATTTTCAATGGAGGCCCAAGGAGAAAAGCTCCAGACAGAAAGACAATATTATAAAAACATTCAAAAGTAATAACTAAGTACAGCATTTTTAAGATATTTACAAGAATAACAAATTAATGCTCAATTAGTTCATCATAAATGGAGACAAAAGAATTATTTATGCAATGGCTGAGTTTTGAATAGGATAGGATAAAGATAGGTGTCAGGATTCAGGAAGGATGAGTACAGGAGCATTCCCAGAGAGAGGAAAGATAACAGTGGAGTAAGGTTTTCAAGGAAGGGAGATTCTGGGTAGTTCTAATGTGAGGTGGAAGAGACTTCCGTAATGTAGCAAGGAGAAGTCTAGTAAGAGTTGCCCTGGTGAATGTAAAGGTTTGTAGAGTTCCAATAGGTTTGATTTGTGGATCTAAGTGTTCTGTGTGGCTGGTGGAGTTTTAAACAAGAGGAGAGTGATGGACAGCTAGAGGGTTTAAAAATGAGCGTGTGTGTTGTTGTTAGTTGAATGAAAGTTAGGTAGTTTGGGAGTTCCAATAGGTTTAGTGCATGGAGGGAGTTGCAATGATGAGTGGAGGATTTGGATCCTGTGGCAAGCTTAGAAATGTTATTATAGCATGAGGATAGTTTAGATTTCAGGGTTGATTGGAGATTAGTAAGTAGTGGGGCTCCATACAGAAGGGAGGGGATGAGGTAGGTGGTAGATAGGAGTCCTCTGGATGAAAGAGAAAGGTAGCGTCTGTGACAATAAAGCATTCCGAATTTTTAATGTTTTTTTTTTATATTGGTTTGTAGGTTGATGTCAAATTTTATCTGGTCATCAATAAGGACGCCCAGAAGTTTTGCATTAATTTGGGGAGAGTTTTGGCGGAGCAGATGATAGTAGAGTCATCTGCATATTGGACGAGTTTAGCATTGGGTATTTTTTGGTGGAAGTCATTAATAAAAATATTAAATAGTAAGGGCCCCAATATAGAGCCTTGAGGGACACCTGTTGGGGTGCGAAGGAAAGAAGAAGTACAGTTGTTCCATTTTACAGCTTGTTCCCTGGCTAAAAGATAGCTGGTAAACCAGTTGATAGAAGAAGAGCAAAGGTTAAGATGAGAGAGTTTAGAAAGGAGGAGATTATGAGAGACAGTATAGAAGGCCTTGGATAAGTTGAGGAGGAGGTTACCAGAGTCTTGAGCAGAATTGATGATTTCGAGGAAGGAAAGGAGGGCAGTGGTGGTACTATGTCCTGGTCTAAACCCATGTTGTATTGGAGTCAATAGTTGGTTGTCAAGTAGGTAGGGTAAAAGTTGCAGGTGGATACATTTTTCAAGAATCTTGAAGATAGGGGACAGGATAGCTATTGGGCAAAAGTTGGAGATTGAAAAGTCGTTACCTCCTTTGTGGAGGGGGATGATGAAGGCTTTTTTCCGAGGAGTGCTACGTAGGACTCTTGGATGGAGCGATTAATTAGGATGATAATGGGAAGGGCTATGGCATCAGCAGCTAGTTTGAGAAAGTTGGATGGAATGTCATCTGGGGCATTAGAACAAGGTTTTAATTTTAGTAGGAGTTTTTTTATATTGTGGGTAGGAATGGATTTGAGAGTGAAAGGGGAGGACTGAGAGTTATTGGAGGTTGAAGCCATGTTGGAGGGGCTATTATTAGGGAAAGATGAGGTAAGTTTGGCTATATAATCAATGAAAAAGGAGTTGAATTGGGTAGCTAGGAGGAGGTCAGGTGAGTCTGGGTCAGGGCAGGGGTTCTCTTTCTTGCCTGGAGATAGAATTGATGTGATGCTACTCCAGAATATTTTTGGGTTGGTTTTATGATTGTTTTGAAGTTTAAGATAGTAGGATTTACAGCCGATGGCTATTTGTTTTTTTACTTGACTTCATAGATGCTTATATTCAGCAAGAGAGTTGGGAGTTTTGAATTTTTGATAGTATTTCCATTTTTTGTCTCAGAGATGCATAAGGATTTTTGTGTCCTTGGTTATCCAGGGGGCTGTTTTGGATTTGAGTCTTCTGGTTCTGCAGGGGGCAAAGCAGTTAAGTAGATCTGAGAAAACTGTATTGAAGCGTGAGACAGTGGCATCCAAAGGAAGGGACTTTAGAGGGTTCCAGTTAATGTTAAATAAAATAAATATATGTTCGTAGAATAGCACTTGCCCAGGTGATGGCAATGCATAGACATATGTCAGAAGGTGCAACCGTGGGGTTACAGGCTAATAATTGGTCATGGCACTATCATATTGCAAAACTGCATGCATTTGCTTGTGTAATTGACTATGTGAGATATCACATCCATGTGCAGCAAGAAAGTCAGGAGTACAAGCATGGCAAAGTCAGGACAGCACTGACTGAATATTACCAGATTGTGGCATCAATTGAATGCTCTGTAGAGCAGCTTTTCTCAGCTAAGCTTGAGCAGTGCCACAGTAGTACCCAGGCCATCAATGCAGTATCTCATATTATCAGTATGCAGCCATGTGATAGAAGGAAATCTCCTCTTACATGCCTTACTGATGGTTCTCAATGAGCCACAGTACTTGATCTGTAACATGCACATAATGCTAATTGGGTCATCATGCTCTGCTCTAAACTGGCACATCATGTAACATAACATGTACTACTGCACAGCCCCCTTCTGTGTCCCCCATTGCACAGGATACGACCACATGATCTGCAGAACAATGCCACATGGTAAAGTTTTCTTTACATGGCAGTGCAAAGCAGGAGTGTGGGTGGCATGAACTGCCACCATGGGTGACCTCATATATACTTTTGTTATCTTGGCAAGTATCCCAGTGTGCTTGTGTCATGTCACCCTGCACCTGTGGCAGTGATGGTCTCTGTGATGACCATGACACACTGTGTATATTAGTGGTCTTTGACAAGATAAAGGAGAACCGTACCCACAGACTGAAAATAAACATGTTTATTTCATCATGGTTTGGTGTTTCCTACATTTTAATACCACTCTGGGACTATTTACATGGTTTTAAATATTTTTATATGTAATTTCTGAGTCTGACCACAAGGGGTCCAGCACCATGAAGTGATCATGATTGTTTAGTCTGCCCCTAGGTATCCCACAATGCAGTGCTTGTCTGTAAAAAATATCATATCACACAGATGTCTTTTTTCCTAAAGCTCCTGTCACTGCATTGACGTTACATGCATACACTGCTTTCCTTCAGTCAGTTTTAAGTAACATTTCATGCTGTTCATTGACTACTTAAAATCCAAACAGAGCAAATGCCACAGCATAGACTTTCAAAGTACATCTTACTGCTGTTTCCTTTTAGAATGCCTAAAATTGCAGTCTTTTGTGAAGCCTGAATTTTACTACTTCCCCTCATCTCCCAGTGATAAGGGTATTTTGAGCTGTTACATGCTGTGATTGATACCTCATAGCACGAGACTTGATTCATGTACAGTTTCCTTGTTCTAGCCTTTACTTTCCATACGAGTAGAGGAATGACCGGGGAGCTGTGAAATCACAGCATGGGTGGGATTTTAGGATGGGTGTGATGATGTCAGTTTGGGGAGGGAATTGGCCAGACCTGCATTCATTGTCCTCGATGACATCAATGAGTTGGAGACTGCAGCAAACTTTTCCTGCATGGGATAAAAGGTTTTTTGAAAGTGAAACCACCACAGTATAGTAAGGTACTGTTCTAGTGGAGAGAAACTGTTCATTTAAAATATTTTAAATGCTGTATTGTTGTTTATTCATAACAGGGACTGTAACCAGGGAGAAAAGGGACAGATAAGTTGAGCATTTAATAATAGCATCCCGTTCTTGTCCTTTATTTTATTTATTTATTTATTTATTTTATTTTATTTTACATTTGTTGACCGGGAAAAATCCGACTGGATACATGTCCATTTTCAGCGGAGGCCCGGGGAGAAAAGTTCCACATTTAACAGTTGGTACATTGTTACATAGAAAAAAAAAAAAAAAAACTGATGTTAAATTACATAATAATAGAAATAATAAAAAAAGAGAAGCCAGAGATACAGGCGTTATTAGTTACATACATAAATAGTTGATAAAAAGAGGGTAATTAGACGCAGAACAGGTATATGATTTGAAGAAAAACACTTAGTCATGCATAAAAGATAATACAAGACTAAGATGATTCAGAGGGAAGAGAAATACAAGGGGAAAGAAGAGGAAAAGAAAAAGAAGCTGACATGGTAGATTCCATGGGATTCTATTGAGAGAAGAGGTGAGAGAAGTGAGTTAACTCAAGGCAGTTAGTTTATATGCCACATGAATATTATTTTGCATTATTTTACTCAATGTATGTCACTGCATTTTAAATGTCACAGACATGTAATCACAGGTATGACATCTCATGATAAGCGGTCATAATAATGCACAATACATATGATATTGTGGTATACACAAATTTGTGAGAAGCATGCTTAACACTCTGCCCGAATTGCATTTTTGTACA
Organism: Protopterus annectens; assembly: GCF_019279795.1. NCBI lineage: Eukaryota > Metazoa > Chordata > Ceratodontiformes > Protopteridae > Protopterus > Protopterus annectens. Next base: position 746,025,560 of record NC_056726.1, read on the forward strand.
TATTACATAGAGTTATGTTGTGGGTGCTTTACTGATGTTATTAGTGATGAACATGTTCCCACTTTTTGCCGCAACTAGTTGCACATATATACCTGGAACAACATATCTGTGTTTGCCGGGGCATGTTTTTGTGTGCAGGTACTGTCAATGAGTACACTTTACATGAGCATACCACATGCATTTCACAGTCTAACAGCACCTGCGTATCTAACTGATAGTCACATTGATATATAATACCACAAAAGTATGAGATCCATATGTTCTACCATACATATCCCAAAATGTACAGCATCCTGTTAATCTTGACTTGCACTTTTTTCCTCACTGGTTTGATTTGTATTGTTTGTTTGACACTGCTGTTATACGTAAAAGTGTACTTTTAACTGTTGTTCAGGTATCTCAGTAACAGCCAGTTATACACTGGCTTTAGAGGATGTGGAATTTTTGCCTACCCACACTGTGCCATATACAATCACTACAGTCCACGAATGTAATGAATGTTTCTTGGTATTATGTGCTACAATGTCATTGACCACATATGAGACATACACATATAGGAATGCCCACAAAAGTTGCTGTACATGTACTTCCTTCTTTCTACATTCTTTATGAATTGTGCCCTTCGATACAGGCATATATCTTAGCTGTTACCAAATGATATGCAAATGTTGCAACAAAACACAGTTTAGATGGATACATGGTATGTATGATGCTCCTCATATACAAGTCAGAGATGGATTACTGTGGCTGTTACACATGGTGTTGGTATACCATCAGCAATGGGTGCACATCACATGATGATATTTGGGATTCCTATTATATATTCGAAGACACAAACCTTTGAATGCTTCTTAATCGAACTTGAAAGCACAAAAAAATCAAAACAGCGAAAGGGCATATAAGCGATTTCTTTCCCTGGGAAAGACATTGCTTGCCCAACAAAAAAAAAAAAAACAGATCACTACAGACAAAACAAAGTGGGTGGCTTCACCCCGCCCCACACCCCCAACTAAACATACCAACTCTGAGATTGCACTACAGTGGAGAAAATGGCAAAGTAATGGAGGAGGCCATGAATGCCATTTTGCTGTTTTGATTTTTTGTGCTTTCAAGTTCGATAAAGATGCACTCGCAGTTTTGCATCTTCAAACACATAATAGGGAATCTGATATTTGTACATATGTATATCTTGCATGTCATAGATGAAAGTTCTGAGTCAGATTTTGCCATGTTGCCTGAACCAGCATATAGAGCCATATCTGAATGTTCTGTTCCTTGTATACACCTAATTATGTTGAGAAGCATGGGATAGCTACACTCCAGATGTCTGGGTTTTTTGGGGTAGATCCCCTACAATTACGGTTGGCAGGCCACTGTATTTGGTTGTGATCATATTGTATAACATAAAACACACTGTGGCCATTAGGGTCATGGGTTGTTACTAGGCTAATGACTACTACAGTTCTTACAAGCCTAGTCACGCACCCCAAATCCATTTGTATGCCAAGTATCATGGGTCTCTATATGTTAGTAGGGAGGTAACTAAGGGACTTGTAGGAGGTTGTTAGTTAGGACAGTTAGTCTATAAGGCACATGGGAGCAGGCTGGGGGCAAAATTTCAATATCCCATCTTATTGTCAGTGTTTCATTTGAAGAGAGTCAGGGATGAACTTTGTTTTACATGAATGGGAAGCCTATTCCATGTCACAGGAAACCTTTGTGACACATATCTACCTCTACAGCATGCTCTGTTTATGTCACAAGTGATGTACAGAGCCCTGTATCTAGTGTTTCCAGTGCTGTTTGTTTTGCACATGTGCAACAAATCCATCAGGGCTGGGTCTGAAAAAGCCATGTAGCCATACAAAGATCACCTCTCAGCAGCCTGTAGGAGACTGAATGCAGAGACAGAGCCTTTAGGTGATCAGTGTAAGGCAGGGTATTCTTACACTCAATTCTCCTGATGAGAAACCTTTGTGTGCATTCCAACTCTTGCAAGTGTCTGGTTAGGTACATGTCAAAAGGGGCACTGTATTCGTTAATGGGTTGATAAGAGCTGAGTAGAGTGGTACTATAAATTCATTGGATTTGGATGCCAACCTCTTACTCATAAGTTGAACAGCATAGAATGATTTCTTACAATCTTAGCTATGTTTGAATAATCAGGGGTCAGAGTTAAAACTTGTATCTTGCATCTATGAGGTAAAGACTATAACCATTATGCCAAAAATGTGTGCACCCTTTTGTGAGGTGTACTACAGTGTACCATCAAATGTGTCCACACACCTGAAATGTGATTTCATCATGTCAAACACTTGCTCAGTGCTGTTCTGTGTCACGGTGAGTGCTATTTTGAATGCATCCCTACTAGACATGGATGGGGCTCTGAATGGTGTCATGAACCAGGGCTCCGCTGGATAACTGCAATCACCTGTTGGTATAAAAAGGACAGAATGTTAGCATGGTTCCATCACACAACAGTATGTGGGCATGGCACACAAATAACATGTACAAGTATACTTAACAAGTAGTAGCCCCTTAGGGATCTTACTATATTGAGATAATACCGTCTCTCTCCATATGGCAACATCGTACACAATGTCAGTATATATTATCATCAGGTTAATGCTGAGATTATCTTATGAGCACACTACCTCTCAGTTGAGATATGGCCACCTCTTTCTGATGAAGTTGAGTTCTGCATCCTCTCCCGAAAGGGTTTTGAGTGGTATGTGGATGCAATTAGTTTCACCAAGGACACAAGGAAAATTGGCTATGGCATAAAACCCTTCCATGGCAGCCTACTGCTCACATGGTGTTGACTGGTAGTGGATAAATTCATCCATCTTACTGTACATGACAGACAAGAACTGTCCTAGCATATGACTAGCTGTTGCATGGGATATCCCAGTATCAGTCATGTGCTGCTAGAATGTTCTAAAGACCAGACTACCTAGCTTTAGACACACTTTTATTTCTACTGTGGCTGAGTTACCCCACAGGCTGTGTTCAGACATTGGGTGCACACATCCTGCACACAGCCTGCACCAGCTTGCTAACTAGTCCATACCTGTCTCTTATTTGTCGATCAAAGAGTTAGCTTAATTATTGCTATGCTGTCTGTGGATATTATTACAAATCCTTTCAGAACATCTGTAGAACCAAAGCGTGCTGTAGAGCATTTTCAGAATAACTCATTATTGCAGCTTTTTCTGTGAATCTTGTAGTTAAATAATGAAAAATTGTAATCTACTTGTATTATTATCTCAAGCTAATGTGGTCTTTGCTGAATGCTTGCCATAATGTATTGTTTTATATTTTTAATAATAGTTTTTTCAATTTTTTTTGTTATCAGTACATAAGTAGGATTTTGGAATCAGGAATGATTCCATAAATTTCACAGTTATCTTACACCATCCTCATTGGCATAAATGCCTAACATTCAGTTGTTCTAAAAATTCCATCTGTCCTTAGCTTTCCTATATTCCACTTCAATGCACTATGCTGAGCCCAACTTTATTTTGGAATCTCAGAGATTGTCACTATCTAGACAAACTTCAGTATTCATATGAATCAGATTCTATGTTAATAGGAGTTATACTGCAGGCTATTTTAGCAAAATAAACCTGCTGTTTACTTTATTGCACAGTACTGAAGCAAAGGGTTTAAGTAAAGAAGGATTTTTCTGCATTTTCTGTGGTGGATTTATTTTTTACAGCATCGGCTTAGCCATTCTGGTTCCACAGAGGGTTGCTTGGAGTGCTGTTCTGGATTTTATGGTTCTATCTATCTATCTATCTATCTATCTATCTATCTATCTATCTATCTATCTATCTGTGTGTGAGTGTGTGTGTGTGTGTGTGTGTGTGTGTGTGTGTGTGTGTGTGTATATATATATATATATATATATATATATATATATATATATATATATATATAGATAGATCTAGGATGTTTGCTTGACTGAGTAAATGTCCGAATCCATAAAACCTGAACACACTTTAATGAAAGAGCTTTTATCGAAAAAGTGCTTTCGTTAAAGCGTGTGACAAAATAAAAAAAAAAAACACCACACCCCCCCTACTTTAATATTTTCCCTCCGAGACCACACTACAATGGGGAAAATAGAAATTTCCTTTACCCGCACCATAGTACAGCCTCAGCAACAATCATAATTACGAAAGTGCTTCTTCGGTGAAAAGCACTTTCACGTAAGTATGCCCGGCTGTTTGGATTTGTTTGTTTGGTGTGCTTGTGTTGTGTGTATGTGTGTCGAAATAGCAATTTTTTTCCCTGGGAAAAAATTTGCTGTTCTGCATGTTCGATATTGTCACCATTCACTGAATAGGGGTCGATATTAGAACATTCAACGTTTTAAAAAGTCGATGTTCTAATATAGACCCCATCAAACATATCAGCACACTCAAACATACTCTAACCCCCATTCAAATCCCTTATAAGACACTCACTTACCTGACAAAACACCTAGATCCACCGCGCACGATAAACACACAATCCTGGACATCACATAGCGTAAGGCCATAACCGCGAATTCGAGATATTTAAATTTGCGATTATGAAATTTTGCTCTTTTAAACATTCGGGTTTATAGTCTCGAATACTGAAAATTGACGGTTCAGTATTTCGAGATTATAAACGGCTCTTATATATATATATATATATATATATATATATATATATATATATATATATATATATATATATATATATATATATATATATATATATATATATCTCTATGGTTCCACTTGATATCGTCGAATCATCTTTCATCGAATTTCAAAACATCAAGACCAATTCGTTGAAAGCTCAAATCATCGAAAACTCATAACATCGAATCTCAAATCATTGAAAACTATACAGCAACTAGAAATAACATCCCACAGAATTTTTCCTACGTTTATGCAGGGGGGCAAGCCCCCCTGCACCCCACATGTGGGTGCCTCCGCTGCCCCACACACCCCACTGTGCATTAAATATACCAACTCCAAGGTTGCACTACAGTGGGGGAAAAAGGTAATTTCCTAACCCCACTGTAGTGTGACCTTGCAGTTGGTATATGTAATTTACAGAGATTGTGGGGGGTGCAGGGGGGCTTGCCCCCCTGCATAAATGTAGTAAACAGTGTCTGGGATGTTATTTCTAGTTGCTGTATAGTTTTCAATGATTTGAGATTCAATGTTATGAGTTGTCGACGATTTGAGCTTTCGACGAATTGGTCTCCATGTTTTGAAATTCGATGAAATGGTAATTCGACAATATCAAGTGGAACCATTTATATACATATATATATATATATATATATATATATATATATATATATATATATATATATATATATATATATATATATATATATATATATATATATATATATATATATATATATATACATATACATATATATATATATATATATATATATATATATATATATATATATATATATATAAATATGGGTCTACCTGATAAGGTCGAAATGTTAAAACACTGAATGAAGTATCGGACACTAAAAGGATGAAAACGCACATACTCGAAGGTTGACAAGCTCGACATGCTATAACACCGACAGTACAGAAAACCCATATATAATCCCATGTCCAACTCACTACAACAGCAAACGAGCACTCCTGAAGTTTGCACGCACATTAAACACCAATTAGGAGATCCCTGAAACCAATCACTAAAATTAGTAACAGCAATTACACCTAAATCATTAAAATTAAATGTCAGCAGCCCACTAATGTGCTATGCACTGAAGAAAACATGGCAGAATTGCAAAAAATTGCTCTGGGAGTACTAGGAAATACGTATCACACAGTCAAATCACAAAGGGAAAGGAAATGTTGATAATAGAATGTTATCTCCACCATTTAGAAAGGACCCGATACAGCAATAGGTACTAGGGATGTAAATATAAAACTATGGAAAGTTGTAAAGGAAGAGCTGTAACGTTTGTAATTTGGTAAATTCCATTGCTCACAACCATGCTGCAGATCTGGGTGAGCTACAGAGGTACGTAGTCTGTAGTGATTTAAAGACCAGAGCTGCTTTAGGTAGGGACACTCCATGCCTAATAGTAGAAGATGCACTAGCTTCAACTTCACTAAACACAATACATTGTGTCCCCCATAGAAGAACCCTGTTGCAGCAGGTGAACCATATTAGATGGCAAAAGTGTGGAATTAGTTACACAGAGGAGTTAACACTATGCAATATAGACTTCTCGGAGTTCCAAGTCAAATACTGTATTTTTGTTAGGAAAGTCATGTCAGATGCTGCCGCAGACACAACTGTTGTGGTGTTTACAACAGTGAATAATTTGTATGACCTGAGCCGTGTCAGTATCTGACTCATTGATGGTACGTTCTTTGCTTAGGGCGTAACTATCCGACAATTTTATAGCATTCACGCATTAGTGAAATACGGAACACAGTAAATCTATACGGATATTGTATGCACTGATGTCTAAAAAGTCACTAAAGGCATACAATTATCTCTGGCACAGCACATTTTTCTTGCTGACACATCACAGATTCCAGGAATAACTCAAATTCGTACTGTGTGATTTTTTTGAAATAGCTTCCCTGAAAAGCATTAGATTGAATATTCCTGGCATATGATCGAAGGGATGTTTTTTCCACTTTGGCCAGAATATCTGGCGTAAGGTGCAGTCATTAGGTTTGGCGTCTTTATATAACACTGCCCCAGAATTTCAACTTGCTGTGAAGTATCTTATTGCATTAGCATTCTTGAAAGAAGATGAAGTGCAACTAACATTTAATGAATTGCGGGCAAACTTCTCCACAGAAGGCAAGGATGTCATCAATTATTGCTCTGACTGGTACATCTATGGCAAGAGGAGACACTTTCACACTAGAACAACATCTACAATGAGGTTTCCACCACTATTTTCAAAATCTTTTTGCTATGTCAGTGATTTAAATGAGCTATTCTTACCTCAAACCCAAAACACGGTAAAGGCGTGACATAGGAGGCTGAAATGTCTCCTAGGTGATAGGGGAACTAACCTCAGATACTCATTACACATGTTAGTACGTGAGCAGAATTGTGTGGATTAGTTTAGAATCAGGATGTGCACAGGGTGAGTACCTTCTCCGAAGAAGAGGAAATTAATTGTTAGACACCAGCAATTTCAGAGTGTATTACTCAATAGGAAACAGTATACAAATGTGGAATTTGTTAGGGCTATTGCAAAGCTCTTGAAAATGTAATGCACATAGGTTTGGATTTAATGAAGAAGTCATGCTTTTATGCATCTGCTATTACAAGTTCAGTCCATATAAGTACCCTATATAGTTGTTTTGCATTGAGCTACATTGGTGCTGGCATCACGGGTGTTACTGTTTAATGGGTCTTGTTTTGCTTTTGGATTTACACTGCTCTGAGGATTTGCATGATGTGCAGCTGCTGTTAACACTTCCGTCTTCAGAACTCGCTTGTGAATTGCTACGGGAACATTTTAGAAACCATACTGACTGTTTAGTTGTAGACAATGACGTTCCTACCACAGGCTGCATTGCTTTGGCTGTATTTTGCATTTTGGTGTTTTCAGTGTCAGGGATTTCAGCTGTCAGCTATGTGATCTGTCGGCCTTCTGGTGGTGTTGTTATGGTTGTCGATCATATGGGCTGTCGGCCTTATCAGGTAGATATATATATATATATATATATATATATATATATATATATATATATATATATATATATATATATATATATATATATATGGGTCTACTTCACTAGATAGTAAGCTGACTAAACTGAAACTCATTTGAAGGAGCACACTTCACTGAAAGCTCACTTGACTAAAAGTTCACTTGACTGAAACTCATTTAGTTGAAAAGTATATGCCCTTTTCCCCATTGTTGTGCAATCCTGGAGTTGTTATAAATATTAAGGGGGGTGTGGGGGGCACCACACCCCCTGCTACTTAAATATATCAACTCTGAGATCGCACTGCACTACACTAACGTGTTATGTTGTAGTATATCAAGTAAGAAGGGAATATGACTGAGGTTACCTATGAAACAACAGTACGTATCGGAGAGATATATAGTAATGTGTAATGCTTTACAGTGAAGTAGTGTTTCTAAGAGAAGGTTGAGAATAGTTTTTTACAATTTAAACAGGCAGTCATGAAGTGCGGAATGGTATGTTTGCTATTTTGTTCAGTGCAGTGCAATCTCAGATTTGATATATTTAAGTAGCAGGGGGTGTTGGGGATGCAGACCCCAACATGTGGGGAGTGTAAGGGAGCTTGTTCCCCTGCTTATAGTTGGAAAAGTGTAATATAGTTTATTTTTTATTTCTTTCTGTATGTAGTTGTGCTGGCATATATCAAATGTTGGTTTCCTATATACTTTCAATAGGTTCATAGAATGTTATGGGATTCAATGTTTTGAGTTTTCAGTGTTTTGAATTTTCCAGATTTTGGTCTCAATGTTTTGAATTTCAGTGTTATGGGCCATCAATTTTCTAAAGTGAATACATAGCCGCACACACACACACACACACACACACACACACACACACACACACATATATATTGATTTATATATATATATATATATATATATATATATATATATATATATATATATATAGATTCACTTCATAATCTCAAAATACTGAAATATCGAATTTCAGTATCACGAGACCATGAAACTGAATCCACAAAACACTGAAACAACAAAACCCTAAACCCAAAACCGCGAAATTCCAAACACCGAACAAACCACACACACTACACAATACATACACCACAACACCCACATCACAACATAGACAAACAAAATTGTACACATACACAACTTATACACACATAAGCAAGGGGGCAAGCCCCCCACATCCCCCCTACTTATATATACTAACTCCGAGATTGCATAAACAGTAAACAAAAGAAAACTCACACATGCACATTCTCCAGTCCCTCACACATCAAACATATCAGCACACTCACATACACTCAAACACCCACTCAAAACCCTTACAAAACACACACTTACCTGACATAACACCTAGATCCACACATGGCACCATGCACCATCAAGACACAATCCCGAACATTACGTAGCATAAGGTCATAACTGGGAATTCGAGATATTCGAATTCGCGATTATGAACTTTCGCTATTGTAAACATTCGACTTTATAGTCTCGAGATACTGAAATTCGACATTTCAGTATTTCGAGATTATAAAGTGCTCCCAAATATATATATATATATATATATATATATATATATATATATATATATATATATATATATATATATATATATATATATATATATATATATATATATATATATATATATATATATATATACATAAAGATTAATAACATTGTTCAATTGAGTTACTCGATAAGTATAATTACCCTGCAAATGACATTGTCATGATTTATACTGTATATAGCTGTTATTTGGTTAATTAATTGGCTGTATTTTATTTAATGTTAAGGTAAAAAAAGTATATCTATATCTATCTATAGATAAATATATATATATATATATATATATGTATGTATATATATATATATATATATATATATATATATATATATATATATATATATATATATATATATATATATATATATATATATATATATATATATTTGTGTCCACATATATATGTATGTATACATATATATATATATATATATATATATATATATATATATATATATATATATATACTCTTGTTCTTTACCTTAACATTATATAAAATATTAAATCCCTTTTAGATAAACAGCCAATTTATTAACCAAATAACCATCTATCAGGGTAATATTGCTCTTATTTTTTTGTTTGTTGAGTTTACTTCATTGATTTTTATCTCCTGTTAAGTCTCCAAATTTCTTTAGAATTTTAAAGACTTTACCCATGCCTTCACCTGGATTGGATAAAGGAAAAATGTAATCAGCATGCATACCCCTTTTAACTCCATATCCTCCCATTGAAAGCTCATTATTATGATTGCGAGTAATACTGGAAATAGTGAGCGGCTCTGTCTCATCTGCCTTGGTAAAGATATTTGTTCAGTTATTCTCCCTTGTACTTTTACTCTTGCCAGAGCCAATTCATAAAGAAACCTCACTAAATTTGTAACAACCTCAAGAAACCCCATTTCACCCATAACTAAAAACAATACTTCCACTTAATCCTATCAAATGCCTTTTCTGAATCTAGAGAAATAATTAATTGTTCTCCCTTTTTATTTTCATCCTGTATAGTCATAAGTGTACAGAATGTATCATTAAACTTTCACCTCCTTTCCATAAAAAATGCTCTAGTCAGCGTCTATAGTTTACTTCTTTGCTTTCCTATTAGCCATGACTGTAGCAAGACAGTTATTACCATGATTTAACACCATAAGTGGGCAATTAAGTTCAAATCTTTCTCTTCTTTCATGAGAACTATTATCACCCTTTCTCCATGATTGTGGAATCTCATAGGTTCCTAGGTTAATAGGTATGTACTAGGCTAAATGCCCTTGCAGGGCATTTTAACCCTAGCCAGTTTTCCTTTTTTGATTGAAATAACCTGTTCCACTTGGATATAGATTGGCCTTACCTATCTAATAACCAATAATTATATATTATCTCTAATAAGAATAACTGCAATCACACCATAGATAATTTAAGAGGACTCATGCAGGGGATAAAGAATTTATGAGCTACCTCTCTTCTTTTACTAATGGGAATAAGCCCTATTTAGTAGTACTGGGGGCAGTCCTGGGAGGATTTCCTGTTTCCCATCCATATATCTAAGTTGCACTTGAAACTTCATAGGGATGAACTTTTTTATATGAATGGGGAGTTTGTTTCACAATAGTGGTATCCTCTCTGAAATATATATGTCCCTCTATACCATTCTGTTGATGTTGCGAAAGAGGTTTGGATCCCTAACTGGAGTATTTCTGAGGTCAATGGGCTTGCAAATGAGAATTAAATTCATCAGTATTGGGTTGATGGATGACTTGTATCCAGATACAGATCACCTCTTTGCAATCTGTAGGATACAAACTATAGTGACAAGGCTTTGAGTGGGACATATTCTTCAGGTCTTGTATGCTTTTAGTATGGTATCTCTGTGGGTGTTCCAACTGTTGTATTTGTTTGGACAGATACATGACAAAGGGGGTATTATATTCTATGACTGGCCTAATGAGGGCTGAGTAAAGGGGGAACAATGTTATACCTAGATCCAGACAAAATCCCTTTGTTTATAAGCTTTGAAATACAGAAGGACTTTCTTACAACAATAGACAAATGTTGGTCAGGTTTTAGGTCACTGTCCTCATAGTTTCCAAATCATGAACAACTGGGTCAGTTCTTAGGGGCGTATCATCAATGCAGTAGTTACTTGGGGTAGATGACTTCCAAACGAACACAATAATCCATTTTTGATATTTAGTTTTAGACCATGATTTTGTCGCAATGTATTTATTTGAGATAAGCTTTCCTGCAGGATGGCTAAGTTATCTGGTGATTCAGTAACTCTTACTAGATTACAGTTATCTGTAACTTAGTCAGCCAGAGCCCTTTGATATTGGCTTTTACTTCAGAAATGCAGATAGCGAAAAGGAGAGGTCCCAGCACAGAACCCTGGGGAACTCCACTGGTGACTCGTCTCTTTCTGTATGTAACTTCCCCTGTTTTAATTATCTGCATCTTATATGTGAAACAGTTGGCAATCCAGTGATGGCATTGGGGTTTATTCTCAGTTTATTTAGCTGTTCTACTATTCCTGAATGGGGAATTGTCTCAAAAGTTTTTGTCCAGTTGAGAAATGTGTTTTTTACCATTTTGCCTTCATCCAATGCTTTGGTGATCTTTTAAAAAAATCCACCAGGTTGAGTAAGCATGATCTGCACTTAATGAATCCAAACTGAGATGAGTTCAGTGTTTGGAGATTCCATATGTCCTGATTGATTAATTCCTTAAGTATTCTCATGGTTTTGCATATGAGGCTAGTCAAACTTATGGGTTTATAATTGTCTGGGTCTTTGGAGGGTCGTACCATATGCAGGGGAATGACCATAGCTGTTATCCACTCACTTGGTAGAATACCTGTATGAAGATTGGGTTTGAACAGTGTTTTTAGGGATGTTGCTAAATCATGCATCATGCTATTTAAAATGCATCCAGGGATATTGTCAGGATGCATAGAGGCAGTATTTTTAGATTTTGATAGTACTTTTAGGACTTGGTCTTGTGTGATAGCTGGAGGGGAGCAAGCTTCAGGTATATCTTGAGGGACAGAAAGAGGGAAGAGAGGATAATGTTAGAGCTAAATTTATCAGCCAGTAGGTTCACTATATCTTCAACCTTAGTGAAGGTAACATCATTCATAATCAGCCCAGTGCATTGCTGCATTGTACTATTGAGATTATGAACATAACTAAAAAAGGCCTTGTGATTGTCTTTGAGTTGAATAACTATTTTAACATCAGAATTGGCTTTGGTGGATTATATTAAGCTCCTGAGTTGTTAGTCGGTTTCAGTGACAATGACTCTAACATTCTTGGAATTACTCTTCTTACTTTTGATCAAAATTCTTTTCCTTTTATTATAAAGCTTGTGTATATTATGGTTCTACCATGTGGGTTTATTTCTTGGGTTTGCACTGCACTTGCTCCTATGGGGTACAGCTGCATGCATGGAGCTGTTTACATGCTGGTATAGTGTGGTGTATGTTTCTGCATATTCTGTGGAGTTAACTAGATTTGGTGGGGATTTCAAGCTTGCCAATGTATCACTTAGGAGTAGGTAATTTGTCTTAAAGAAATTTCTAAAGAAACCTTGGGTGTAAGGGATCTCTGGTTTGAGTTTTATTTTGAAGGAGACTACCTCATGGTCAGACCTAACAAGTGATGAAGATATGCAACAGATGGTGCTAGATGCCCCCATATTAATAAGGAGAAGATGCATGATGTTATTCATCCTAGTGGGTACTCTGACTAATTGTTCCAGGGCATTTGTATTGACAAAGTTCTGGAATCTCTGTGCTTGTGCACTAGTGCTGGCATAGGTTTGCCAGTCTATAGTTGGACAGTTTAAATCATTTGCCTTCAAGATCTAGTTAAACAACATTACCAACTACATGATTACAATATCACCCACCCCACACACACAAACACATTTCCACACATCATTCAGAATTCCATTAATTCCTGGGTACATACCTATTTTTTGCATTAATGTAGGTTTCCAAATGTTCTGCTCAAATGCAACTTTAACCAAATTATCTATCAATGCTTAGTTATCTGTGGTTGGGGTACCTTGCTGAAAACGTTGTTTTTCTTTCTGCACTATCCCCATGTCTAACTTCCTGGTGTGTGTGTGTGTGTGTGTGTGTGTGTGTGTGTGTGTGTGTGTGTGTGTGTGTGTGTGTGTGTGTGTGTGTGTGTGTATTACAGTCAGCTCATAGCTCTACCACTACAAAAAATATGTCTGTATGCAGATATGACAATTTTTGGATTCTACGAAATGCAACTATGTTAACTAAACATTCTAAACTTTCCTAAAAAATTTATGTACATGGATCCTGTAAGTTTCATTCTATGTTTAATTTGTATTTTTTCACTAGCTTGATGACTACTGTTGTTTTCGTTTGTCTTTTTGGCTTTTCCTGGTTAGGGGTTGCCACAGCAGAACTCCAGTCCACTAATGATTGGCAGTAGATTTTTTTTTTATGGTGCCGAGTTGCCAGCCCAACGCCCAACCTTCAGCAAAGGCACACCCATTCACACATGTTTTTCAGAGGCCACTCGACCGCAGGGAGGACATGCAGACTCCACACAGAAGGCACTCCAGCCATGAATCGAACAGGAGAACCTCTTGCTGTGAGGCAACAATGCTACCGCTGTACCACTGCGGCTTTAGCTTGATGACTACTGTGAGTAAACAATATTCACAAATGAAAATAAATAGAGCAGGAAATTCACATTAGCACAGTAGCTTGATGACTACTGTGCTAATGTGAATTTCCTGCTCTATTTGTTTTCATTTGTGAATGCTGTTTACTCATTATTGTAAAAGTGATTTTTTTTTCGCTTCTTATTTGGAGCTTTTCCCCTGGGTCTTCACTGAAAATGGGTTTTCCACCCAGTCAGACTTTACCGTTAACCAAATGGCAAATAAAATAATACATACATTTTTATAGTAAGTAGTAATACTCCTCCCCACCTCTATTTGTGAATATACAAGCCCCTCTTTTCCTCTTCTTTATACTGATAAATCTGTCTATGTTCTGCTGTCATAATCTGTCTGCCAAAACTTTTATAGCCCTTTGAGAATTGTCAGGTGTTTAGCTCCTTTATTGCTATCCCCTGCTGCAAAATTCTCCCATATTCCTCTATTTGAATCTCTCAATTTGTGCCCTCCATTAACTTTCCTACACCTCTACCATTGATACTGTCTTAAAGAACTCATCTATTCTTGACTTTTCTATCCATCTCTTTTACCCTTCTGTGCATGTATATGGCACAGGTCAACAATGGGATTTCTGTCAGGGAATTTTACTTCAGAAGCTTACCTTTTGGGGTGTTGTTGCAACATATTATATTATCTGAGCTGACAGAGTGCTGTTAGAGATTTCTTCCCTTTTCTGCATTGTGGTACAACTAAACAGTAGGGCATATATTATTTAAAGGGGTTTGGAAGGATCCCTTAGATGGAGAATGCAGGGAAACAACTGTGTGTTTTAAAGGGTTTTTGACTCACTAAATTTGATATTCATCTTTTAAAAAATGATGAGTCAAAGAAGCATGTACTGATGCTGCATTGTTTGGACTGTTCGTTCTTTATTAATCTCTTCTAAGCTCCCATTGGGAGCTTCTTCATCATCTTTTCACCTGGCCATTTGAATTAGGTATGAATAATTGGAAAGCAACATCAGGCCTGTCTCAACTGTGGTAACCAATGCACTGTGTTCCATTGATATGAGGACTTTATCAATTCTCAACCAAGTTCTGCATTTACGATTGTAGTAGATAAAACCCTTTTTCTTTGTATCTGTAATCTGGATCCCCTATAAACAATCAGACCTAATGTTTTTATTAAATATTTTGTATTTTTCTCCACTAAAGGCATTTGTTCACATCCACCTCTCCTATCTCTTTTAGTTTCTGAAAGTAATCATACTTCAATCTGTCATACTCTAGTAATGTCTTTCGGCATTTCCCGGTTAGGGGTCGCCACAGCGGAATGCCGGTCTGCTTATGATTGGCAGTAGATTTTTACAGTGCCAGGGTGCCAACCTGACACCCACCCTTCAACGAAGGCACACCCATTCACGCATGCTCCTACCTGCGTGTCGTTAAACGTCACTCTACTGTGGGAAGGACATGCAGACTCCACACAGAAGGCGCTCCAGCAGAGAATCGAGCCAGAGAACCTCTTGCTGTGAGGCGACAATGCTAACCGCTGCACCACCGCGGTTCTTCAATCTGTCATGCTCTACTCTGCTTGATTTCACTTCTTGGAGCATTGCTAATACAACTCCCTCTCTTCATAGTATTACCCCCCCCCTCTCTCTCTCAACGGGGTTGGTTATCATTTCAAGTTAACATTCTTTATCCCACCATCGGTTAAACTAAATCATTTTCAATTTCTCCCAATTTCTTCCTCTAGTATTTTTTATCTCATATTCTTTCTCACTTCTTAGCTGTGATCTAAATTCCTTTTATATGTGCCTCTTTTCTTATAAAAAACACTATGGACACAATTTTTCACCTTCTCTATATTTATTTATTTGTTTATTGCATTTGTTTACTGGGATAAGTCTACTGGGCCTAAAAGAGCCCATTTTCAGTGGAGGCCCGGGGAGAAAAGCTCCAACGAGATACAGAAAAAATATAAACATTAATTAGTACAGAAGCAGAAACAGTGTTACAGATAGTAAATATAGTAACATATACAGAATATATACATAAAAGCAAGAATCTAGTTTGTTTGATTACAGCAATATATACAGACAATATACATTAAAGCAGAATTCAATGAATTCAATCAGATTGATATAAACAGAGATCAGTATTATTGTACAAGAATCAACAAGTGAAGATAAAAATAAATATGGAGAAAATATCATCAGTCACTAGTAGCAAAAAACATAGGAGTTTAGTAATCATATAAGGCGAGTGAAGAGGTTAGGTTATAGAGCAAGAACATAGCCAGGAAGAGTTGAGATGATTTTACAGCATTTTTTTGAAGGTGGTGGTGCTGCCTGTGTTTCTTATAGAAGGTGGAAGTGAGTTCCATAGTTTGTATTCAAATTATTTTCACTTTGCTAAGTTAATGAAAACAAATGAATAAATATCAGTCCTCAATATGCTGAAAATATTTTTACTTAATTCATAATTAATCATTGTATTCACATTCTTACTTTGTATGCAATGATGCTACATTGCCTTAGCATTCTACAGGGTATATATCTACTAATGTTAATATTACTTCTGGAACTTTTCTCCTCTCCATAGGCATTGGCTTTAAAATCTGCCCAATCAGACTTTTCTGTAAACAAATGGAAATAAATAAATCATTACCACAACAACTTTTCCATTTTTCCTTTTTCTCTTCATTGGATTAAGTCTTACAGACTTCTCCACTCTCTCCTTTTAGTGGATAATGATGATCTTAACATCCAAAAATATTTCATACCTACATCCATCTTTGTAAGCTTCCAAGGTTTCACCATAAACCTGTTTAGGAGTGGATCTCTATTGCCACACCTTGACATGGCCACAATGAACAACTGGATTTAGAGACATAAAAAAACCTCTTGACCTGTGTATCTGTTGACCTTATCATACAACACCCCCATTTTCTCATTTCTCACTACCAGTCTTAGTCCTATCTAGTGTAAACCTCTCCTCACTTTGTGTCCCTTCATCCTGACTCTAAGCTATTCAAGCCACTTAAATGTCTCAAAATTGTCCACTCTTCATCATCATCATCATATAACTAGATTTTGTTAAGTGATCACAATGTCATAATCTATCGTATATTGAGAATTTATAGACTTTGCTTTCACTGTTAACTGTAAATATATTTCTCCTTACCAATTTTCTGATGGCACCCCTCCCTATTTTCAATTAAATACATACTTGTTCCTTTTATGCTGTCCCCTCTGTAATGAATGCATTCTTTGTATCCTTCATTTTAGCACAGACCTTAAGGATAAGTGCCTTGTTATTCTGTAATTTTATAATCTTTCTTATTGTGAACATATCCCTGATATTCATTCTCTTTTCATCAAACTAGCCAGCCTTTCCCTTCTACTGTCTCTTTTAGCCAATTGCCAGTTGTACAGTATCTTATAACATCTTTCATTGAGAAAATATATGACTTCTGTCCCTATACTATGTTGCATCCCTGTAATATTGTGCCCACCTGTACTCTATTCGCTGGTGATGTTTGCAGTTCTTCCTAGTTTTATACTGCTGTGTGTTCCCTCCTTGTACCTTTACATGCTACATATCATTGCTCACACAAGCTCCAATTCATCCATCTACCTTTATATATACGTCTAACTAGATTATCCCTATAGATTCCTCTTGTTATCCAGCATCATTACATGTGATCCACAAACTCCCTGTTAATCTACCCCTCTCAATCAGCCTAATGCCCTGTCATTTGGGTCATAGCAAGTCACATGCACTACCAGCAAGATTTCCCTCTCTCTTAATTTACTCTGTTATTTTGAAAATGTCTTTCCTGTTATTATGTGTTTGTTTCTGTGCTAATGTTATACATACTGTCAAAGCATAGTCTTGAAAAAAAAAACTCGGTGTTAAATACATTTTAATAGAGAAATGTTTAACACATAGACCATTTCAGTCTGACTTCCCCATCATTTTAGTCTCAAATTGATATCGATCCTACTTTGCTGCTCTGCATGCCATTAGCAAAAATATTCCACATGAATCCCCTGTTGTCAGAAAGTTGTCAGTAAGAAAGGATCTAACCATTTATATTATACTGTTAGATAAGAACTTTTGTTCCCATTTTTAACATGTCCTACCTATGAAGTTGATCCATTACTCTTTGGGGCTGGTACCATTTGTAAAATGTCTTCTTTGTCTCTCAATATTTTTTATTTTTGAATAGAGGAAAGAGGCCTTTTCTCCTGAACCTACTGTCTATCTACCAGTGCCTTAGACTTATATCTCAAATGTAACAGTAATTCAAATTAATACAGCCATGGCCTGTCTTCCTTGAATAGCCTTCTTTGCATTTTCTGGACTCATGAATGATTTTTGACCTTCATGTAAGTAAATGCTCAGTGTAACTGGATATAGCAGCTTGAACCTTAACCCCTTATGTTACATCACTTTGTGATCAGGAAGAAAGCTGCTGGCTTCCTCTGAGTTCCTGCAGAATAATCCTTATCAGTGAATACCTGCATTTCCCTACATGTTAAGCTCAGTTTTTTCATCCATACCTGGGATAATACTATTTCTTTTAATTCATAAGTATCTAGTCAAACTAGGACAACTCTGGGAGTCCATTTACTTAATTTCATGGGTATACAGGCAGTTCTATGCACCCATTCAATATGGCTCTCCCCCTCTGGAATATGGGACCATTTTAACAGTTGTTCCATTATAAATATTTATTAATCTTTCCCATCCCTACTTTCCTGAATCCCAGTTATTCTCAGATTTTTCTTCCTAGACCTGTCCTCTTGATCAATCACTGTTGCCTCAAGCAGTTCTAATTTTGCATCTGATGTGGTTGATTTTGTTTTGTGCACCCCTCCTTTTCATTCAAGTTTTTCTCTGTTTCTTTCATATGGTTGCCCAAGTTATTGTTCATTTTTTAGTTTTATGAAAATTTCCTTGATGGTAACCTCCTTCTCACCTTTCTCAACTACTGTTAGGTTAAAGTATCCAAAACTCTAACAATAGAGTGGTTGTCAATCACTAACATCTCTCTCTCTCTCTCTCTGTCTCTCTCTTGATTTGCATATTTATCCCTTTCTTTTTTATGTACAGCCTAGGAATATATATTGCTTTTATTAAGAGAAACACAATCAGATTAACTCAGCAGAAAAACATGGGTAGGGTAAACTTACAATGAATGTTTATTTTTATCTAGTGGGCAAAGAGCTGCTTTATTAATCCACACCACACCTTACTGGAAGTGTCTCAGAAAAATCACCTTTAACTTGTTCACATCAGGGCACAACAAATATATTCTTCGTTGATAACAAATGTGCTTTTCCACCTAACACAATATCTCAGTTCTTAATACCAAAGATCTCAGCATTAAAGCTCCTGCTTCCACTATGGACTTTCCTTTCTCCCTACTGCTGCCTACAGAGAGGTCAGGATTCCTACTGGAATTCTATGGCAGGATGAGGTCACTACTGTGGCCCAGTGACATAGGGAGGTGTTACATTTTGTCTATGTAAGTCTGAGAAAATTAATATGGCCCAGTGACATAAGTGTGGTTTACATTTTGGTCAAAGATATCTGAGAACAGTACTTTGACCTTCTGACACAGGTGGGGGTGACATTTTACAGCCTTCCTCTTACATGCAGTACACCTCAGCAGACTTGTGTATGTTTTCCTATGTGATAAAATATTGCCATATCAAGAATTCATCTAGATGTGTGTGTGTGTGTTTGTGTTGAGGTGTTTAGCAAAAGTCTTCTGGCCTTCTACAAGTAATAATATCCCACACCATCATCCCAGCATGACAGAAGAGACCAGAGGCAGCTTCATCTTCCTGCACCCTGCTGACTATGTCATTCAGCGGGTATTTGCTGAGATCATTCACCAGCGCAAATCCCTACACAATGAACCAGCATATGCCACCATATATTCTAATATAGATTCACTGCTATACTTATGGGATGTGGGGGAATCTTAATCACCCAGCCATATCCTTTGGGGATCTAGGGTGAACATGTAAACTCCATACACAAGGCACCCCAGCCTAGAACCAAATCACAGAACCCAGTAGTGTATGGCAGGAATGGTTACCACTGCATGCATGTACTTCTCGTGATGGTGCTTGTGGTAATTTGCTTAAGATTATACTCTGTCAACATTGTATCAATGTAACTTACTTTGATGGCTGCCATATATGATTTGAAAATGAAACAAATCAGAAATCTTAGTCGTACAATAGTACATATAAGAAAAATACAAGCTACAATGAATGAATGTTCTGCTGTAAAATACATATTTCCATGAAATCTTTGTGATTTTAGAGTACAAATATAGTCCATATTTCAGAGTGGTCTGGCAGTTTTTGAAAGAATAATAAAAAAATCAGTGTGCATGATTATCTTTGAGTAATGTTTTTCAAAAAAATAGACTGACACTAGGATTACTGTTAATAATCCTGTTTATTGATAGATTCATAACAATAAACAGTGTATCTAGAATTAAATACACACATACATGTATCTATCTATCTATCTATAGACAGACAGATATATAGATATATGTATGTACATCTGTATGTTCTTATTAAACATGCAGGCAAGAAGACCATCTAGAAGCTCAGCCATATCACTCAATATTAGTATCAGTTTAATGCTGCTCCCCATTAAGTATATTATCCTCACATATCCCAGATGAGAATTTATGATCACCCATCCAATCTCCTGAAATGCTTTTAAAAGTTGCAGAGAAAGTACTCTGACTGATATGTGCCTGAAGGTTATTCCAGAAATGGGGAATATGATGAGTATCTGCAAGCTGGTATTGCTAATGTGGCAATACGGACTTATTTATCTAAAGTGGTTGCTTGCTTTACCATATGATCTAATTAGGGGAAGGAGTTCAAAGAGTTTGGAGTCATTCATAACCCAGAAGGATAAACAGAAATCATCGATTAGGAGTCTATATGAAACTGAGTAGAGGGACGGGGCTTTCAGTCTATCAATGAAGGTAAACATATTAAGACTTGAGATCTTTTTGATGTGGAAATATTGAGGTCAGTCAAGTTGTTTTAGGGTCATAGTGAATAACATGCCAATGGAAGCATTGCATTCATTGATGGGCCTAATAATGGAAGAATAAAGTAGGACTATAGCTTCTCTGAACATCAAAGAAATACCACATGGGATAAATTATGCAAAAATAGAAAGATTTGATAGCCATAACAAAGGTCGGTCAAAGGAGAGTTTCTCATCAACATCAGTAAATAAGTCTTTGATGACTGAATCAAATGTATGTCAATTGTTAGGCTCCCTGTTGACACAATATAAAAGCCGAAAAAAGCTGAAAAAAAAAAGACCGAAAACTCAGAGAAAAGTGAATCTCAAAAATGACTCTTCTTAAAACATCTTTTTTGCACCCCCCCCCCCGAACTTATATATACCAGCTATGAGATCACCATACCTCAGTGAAAAGGGAATATTCCTAGAAATGCCAACACAGACTTGATATACACAAGTCCAGTCTTTTGGCCTTTCAGTGTCTGCATTTCGGGACTCAGTCAGTCTGGCCCTGACATTTTAAATAGTTAATAAAGTATTACCTATATGGTATAAGAACAGTGATGTTGGATTTACCAAAGTAAACTCTGCATTATAGAGTTTAGTTCAGCCTTTGCCAAATAAATGGAGCACCAGAATAGGATATGATAACCATCCAACTCTGATATCAGTTTTCATGTCAAATAATTATCTGCCAGAGACAACAGGGTCCAGAACAGACAGCCATGGGACATTGATGGTGGTGTTTTTCGGTTAAAAATCTTTGGACTTTCTAAGTGAGCACTATGCATGGATTTGTACATACAGAAGGGGATATTAATTTTGTTTGTTTACCAGGTAGGCCCACTGGAATAGTCCCTTGTCAGGGGTGACCTGGGAGTAATGGCTGGTTACATGACTTGCTCAAGGCCACACAGTAGACAAACAAGGACTAAGGAAATGGAACACTGTATCACAGGAACTACAGCTTGCAAACTTAACCTCTGCAATATTTGCCAGACCAATCAAATGTGATGATGGGCCTAATAAGGATATCCTGAATATTTTCCCCTTGGAAATTAACTGGACCAGAAATAAGGATCTCATCCTGAATATGGTGGAAACATAATGATCAAATGAGACAGAGTTCTCAACACAAGCCTTTTTTACTTTATATGTCTAAAATGGAGTACTATTTATAACACGTGAGTTGGGAGCAGCTTTTTTGCTGAACGCTAAAATACTGCATTTTTTATTTTATTTATTTATTTATTTATTTATTTTTGCATTTATCTTCAGACTGTTTTGTTTTTACAGGATATATGGCTATTCTAGCCCTTGCTGGAGATATTGAATATCAGTTGATGGACAGATAAAAGTGCTCACCTTGCAGTCATCAACAAACGTGGTCAATCAAACTTCTGGGATATTGATTGAATATCTGCAAACAAATGTCAATGCAGAAAGGGTCCATCATGGATTCCTGTTATAACACACTAGTTATGGTTTTATGCTCAGAGAAAGGCATTTGCAATCCAGCAGACAACACTGGAGTCTACATTAAGTCTGCACAAAGTTTCAATAATACAAGTATGGGGATAGTGTCAAAAGCATTAGTCAAGTTGAGATATACAGTTTTTGCAGAGTGACCACTGACAACAGCCTTTATAACTTTTTCATAGAAGTTTATGAGGTTCAGGAAACAGGACCTGCCCTTTCCAGAAAAAGACTGACTAGAGTCCAAATCATTTGTGCCACATATGTCTACAAAAAAGAGTTCTGCTGTGACACATTCAATGCCTTTGCATAAAAGGCTGGTGTGGCTGATGAGTCTATAATTTCCTGGATTTGTAGATAGGCTGCCCTTCCACAGAGGAGTTATATTTTCCTGGCATCAGACACAAACCTCATGACTAGGTTGAGACTAAACATTTTAAGTAAATGCTCAGGGAGTACATACTTGGCACTGATAAGAATGCAGCCTGGTATGTAATCTGGTCCAACTTCAATATTATTTTTAGCATTTGACGGGGATTGATAGAATTATTCCAAGGTGATTTAAGGGAAAAGTAAATTTTCAGGAATATTTGGGACAACAATGTGAGTAGATATCGTAAAGACAACACTAAGTTTGCCTGCTAATATATTGGTTGGATGTTTGGGATCAGAATGCGTGATAATATGGATGAGCTCAGTATAGTGCTGGACATTATTTTTAATTTCATGACATCACTGAAGAATGATTTGTAATTTCTGTAATCTGATTTATAGTATCTGTAGCGACCTTAAACTTCTACTCTGCTTTAAATTCCCTAATAGTGCTGTTAAGTTTGTAAGCATGGTTCAGTGAGGTTTTGAGTTACACTAATGGAGATTTCTTGCAGCATTTCATTATTTTCCTTCTTGTGTTATAGAGTTTATTAATATGGGAGTTCAATGCCAGAGGTTTACTCCTGAATTTGCTTTTATATTCATGGCAGATGGGTTTTGACATTTCTCTGCATCTGTTTAAGTACTGGTAAAAATCAAAGGTGAATATTGATTAACAGTAGGTAATTGGCTTTGGAGTAATCTTTGGAAGTAGAATTTCAGGGTGAAGGTCTATATAGTCATACTTGACAAAAAATGGATTAAAAGTGGGTTTGTAAAATGGAGGAATACAGTAGTGAGGTCAAGATTCAGAAGACTGACACATCCTTTGGTAGGCAAAAGGACAGTTTTGTAAAGTGAATTGGTATTTATGAAGTCCGTAATTCTCTCCCCCTTTCCTATTTTTACACATGGGGCAGGGCGTCACTTCAACAGTGACAATCACCTAGACCCCAGGTTCACACTGCTAGGTGGCTAGCATATTTGTTGCTGATAGTATATGTTTGTCAGTTTATGCATCAAAAGTTGAAGTAACCCATAAGAAAGGTATTAGGTCTAAAGGTTAACTTTTCTGACTGGCTAAGATGTTCAGCATGATCTTAAGGGGGACACAGACTTAAGGGGCCATATAAGGGCTTTCTTATTTGACTATAATATAAAAAATCATTTTACTGAGTGTTACTAGGATATCAATTAGTTGCAAATGTATATCTTGTGAAATCTGATGAGAAACAATGGGGTAAAAATTGACATTCCTCCACATTTGTCAGTGATTCCAAATGTGCGATAGACACTGTAGCCTGGAGAAGAGCGAGTGCTATCACTACATGGGAACCAGACTTCTCCAGTAGCACAAATGATGCTGTGCCAGAATTTAAGGAAGGTCTTAAATTTACACATTGTGTTGGTTAGGCTTCTGACACTGGATTTCTTATGGGAATGTCCAAAAGGTGAACTGTTCAAAAAAAGGCACTATGGAGTTAGCAAATGTTTTATTTAGCATGCAAAGACTGATGTGTGAGATGTGGAGGCCACTGCAGACTGTTAATGCAGGTGGGTCCATTGGCAATTTCATTCTAAGCAGACACACACTGGTTCTCCTTAGAATGGCATCAATTTACTAACCAATTATTGAAATCTGTTAATTTTATCCTTAAATTCAGGCATCATTCTTGGTGAAGGTAGAATGCCACTCAATGCCAATGCATTGCCTTCTGTGAAGAAACAGGTTTATAGGTATACACTAGGCTAATGACCACCATGGCCTTTATAAGCCTAGCCATGCATCCCAACCCAGTTGCATTTCCTGGCAACATGTGCATCTTAATTGAGGGATATATTTGTAATAGGGCTATATTTGCTGGTAGGGCTATGTTAGGAGGTTGCTAAAAAGTTATGTGGGAGATATGTTAGCTAGGGAATGTTTACTGTTGGCCTCTGTCTATAAGGGACACAATGACCAGCCCAGGGATGAATATATGATTAACTATGCAATGTTAGTTAAGAAATGTTTACTGTTGACCTTTGTCTAGAAGAGACATGGGGGCCAGCCTGGGAAGAATTTGAGATTTCTCATCCAGTGGTCAAGCATACATTTGAATATGGCTAGGGATGGACTCTGCTTCTCATGGGTGGGGAGTCTATTCCAGAATATGTGGATCCTTTGAGTAACATATCTGTTTCACCAGCATGACTGGGCAGTTCACCTACATTTCTCTCTGCATCTGCCCCATGGTAGAATACCTAAGAGTGCTCACTTCCACGTATGTAAAACCTATAAATTGTTGTAAATTTGAGAAACTACTGAAGAAGAGGACATAATGTTTACCAACATTTTACTGATGCTGTTAAGAAGAGGTTGAAAAACGAAAGGCTGTTTGATTTTTGGAGTGGCAACAATTGATGGAATGTTTGCAAATAGTGTGATATGATAATGTCAGCAATGTAAAAGTTGCTTCCATGTGTGGAGTTGTGAAAGCAGGAGAGCAGGAGATAGTTAAGGGTTTAGGATTATCATTTTACCCTGTATCCATTAGATAAATACCTGACAGTCATATTATTAGGTAAAGAAGTCTATCTTTGAAACTGTACTGACAATTACCACCATACTATCTGACCAAATTATCCTATAGCATTCCATTCCCCTTTACTGCTCATTACGGCAAAAATCCATCGAGGCCTGTTTCCATTTAATGCAAATGTCCTACCTAAGTGCACTTCCATAATTGGAAATCAAAAACATTCATCAAAAAATTGATTCTCTGTAACACACAACAGTGATTTTGTACCAGAGTGATCACACTTACCTCCATCCTTAGTGCATGTGTTTTGTGTCTAATACCTAGGGAAGAACAAGCCACATCATTAGATTACACACATCAGCAAGTATAAAAAATAATACGAGATTATGACTAGGTTTCTAATGGTCTGTAGACTGATGGCCTATATTTACCTATGAACTTATGACTATAAATGGTTGAGGAGTGCCAGAGAAATCAGATTAGGAGCAAAAATAATACACTTTTAAACACAGGAAGTTTTCCCTTTTCCACAGTAATCATCAGCATATGTATTCACAAAAGAGAACAAAAGACTACCTTTGACAAGCATTAAAAGTAAGACTTCATATGAAGATCCTACTTACTGTCACTCTCCTCATGTAAAATGGACTTGGCTCATTTGTTCTCTACTGTGTCACCTTTCCTTCTTCATGCTTCTGCCAGTTGTTTACAAAGATAGCCTTCTGATATCCTTGAGTCCTGAATTCCCTCACACTTGGCCCACATCATAACCACAGATATGGAACATCACATGGAAGAAGATGAAAAGGAAATGAGTAAGGGAAATGCAGAAGGTTAAAGGGGGAAAAAACATCACTGGTGCTGAAAGCTTAAGAAGCAGTTTCCATTCGTTCCCATTCTGCTCACATTATGCTTGTAATTTTTTCGCTTCCCATGTAATGTCTCACTGTATCCACTTTGTTACACCCTTACTCTCGCTCGCTATCATACTCTGGCTGCTTGGGTAGCTCTGTGCCATGCCTTTCCTCACCATTAGCCTGTCTGGTCATGAACCATCATTGACCTCAGATTCTTTGAAATCCCTCCTGCTCTTTCACAGAATAGCACTCTAAAACATCTGTTCTCCGCCAGATTCCTGACATATTTCTTTAAGTCATTATCCACATTCTTCATGTGAGGCAGATACATATGTTACTAACGTTTAAGCTGTTACAGAAGGGATGCCAGACAGGACAGTACTGGACTCTGCGTATGCACATAGTGTTATCTTCATGGCTCTGGTTGCTGAGTAATTGCATGGACCCCTACTTCATACAACCTCACCAGAGAATTTCAGTGTCACCTCAAAAGTGAAACAAAATGAAGCGCTCCATTTCCAAAGCTTCCCTTTCCAATCCACTTTTTAAGTTGCAGGATTTATTAGCTCAGTAGTGTCAGTTTCCTTCATTACGTGTCACATAATACTGTTACATGCAAACTCCATTAAAACCTATGTGGAGTAGTCCCCTTCCATTTGATCTCTCTACTCACTTAGATATAATATGTTATGTATAACTGCCTGCATCATCAGCCAAAATTTAGTTTTTGACTTCAAGTCTTAATGGTGCTCAGGATGACCAAGCAGAAGGCAAAAGTTTACCCATTCAGTACACTTTGTGACTGCTGATATCCAAGCTTTCAGGTTCCTCCAGCAGAACTCCAAGCTTCATTTATATAAAGGCATTTGGGTCACTGCCTATCCTATCTTACTGCAAGACAGCAATTCTCAGGGAGGAAAGCTTGCTGTGAAAAGTATGGTTGATCACTAATGTTTGAGTGCTGTGGTTTGCCCTGCAAAGATGACTTTCTCTTTCCTCATGGTAAGGCAATGCCAGAGCTGCATATGTATAAGTAACAGAGGTGTGTGAAGTACAGCTTGCCCATCAGGTGTGCATGAGGCAACACTTTTTTTCTTCCATTTCCATGTTTCAGAATACATAAAATGATTTTGATGGTACAATAAGGAAAGAACCTTTGCCAGGAATTCATTTGCTGTATGGAAATTGTGCACTGGCTCTAATATTCAATAAGGAAATCAAAAGCTGTACATTTGTTCCCTGGAATACAACTGACTGAACCAAACTTAGGTACATTATGTTAATATATAAATGAATTGTTGCCAAATGATATTTTTGAAGAAATAAAATGTTAGGATCTATGCAACCGTTCAATGCCAAACTACTATACCTGAAGCAGTGACAAGGAGCTGTGGCCAAAGGGCATCTGATGCTTCTCATTCTGGTTACCAAAAGCCACAGTGGTGGACAAGGTAGTTTGGAAAAGTGCCAAATTAAAGAAAGAGGCCTTTCATGCAGTGCTAGCAGTGTGCTCATCAAATATGACTGGGAGAAGCTGAATGGAATAGGAGGCAGCATCTACCATAGCAAAGGCTTGGGTACTGGAGAAGTTTCTGGAGAAATCATTGCTCAGTGTGATGGAGCTCATTACCCATGCTCTTCTCAGCAGGGTGGAAAAACCATAGCAGAGGCATTGTCAGGAGATGAATGGCAAGCCTGAACCCTAAGGAGATGCTCTTCTTTGATGAAGCAGTTCCGGAACATCTGATGGGCTGGATTAATTTTGCTAGATGAGATCACTGTGGCAGTTATAAATTCTGAAGCAGCTAGGCTTAGGCAGTGGATGAGACTTGGCTGAAAATGCTGAAGGACCTTCATATTGTTGGCTTGTTATGGAAGACAAACCTTTTAATGTTTCATGAAAATGTGGATAGGTGATTATGGTATCTCTGAACTGACATACTGAGGTGGTGGAAATACAAGAATATTGCCCTTCATCCTCTTGGGATAGTCTATATCATGGTGCTGTAAAAGAAGTTTCATCTGAGAAATGAGCATCTGATTCAGGAGAAGCAGTGTGTATTTTATCCTGGCCATGGAATAGTAGATGGCCTTTTTATCCTTCAAGGATATTGAACAGGTCATGGAAGCTTTCTTGTACAGTCTGCCTATACTTTGAAGGTACAGAGAAAACATATGATCATACACCCCAGAATGCCATGTGGAAGCTAGTTTTACATTACAGGATCCTGTCAGGTACTGAGCACCATCCTGTACCAGTATTTGCAAACGTAAGATATGTCCACATTATGTATGTTGAAATCATCATCATCAACCTCCTCTTTTCCCATTTTCTACATGGAGTCCAGTTGCCATATCAACTGTCACCATTTCTCTTGATTTAATGCCACTGTTCTGCCTTCTTCGACAGTCATACCTGACTGTTGCAGGTCTTCTCTCACACAATCATCCATCTCTTTGCTGGAATTCCTTGTTTTCTGTTCCATATTTCCTATCTGTCCCATTTGTTGTTTACAAGATTGTCTTCTGCTTTCCTGCTTATGTGCCTCAACCACCATAATTGGTTCTGTTTGACCTCTGCAATTGGAGTTACTTTGGCTTCTGCACTGATGTCCACATTTCTTCATTAAAATGAACATTTTTAAGGAAGGCATAGGACTCTGTCAAATATGTGGCTTGTCCCCCTTTCTGTTTATGATTTTTATGGACAAGGTAGCAGTTGCACCAAGGTTTGGAGACTACCCATTATGGGGATTGTGAAGCAGCTGTGATGAAAATGAGCACCTCCAAATCGTAACTCAAGCTTGTTCACAGAAAAGAGTAGACTGGTCTTTGCAGTAGGATGAGAAGCAGCTATGCCTAGTGGTAGAGTTTAATAAACTGAGATCTTATTCCTGAGTAAGGATGATGGAATCAGGGTATTGACCGCAAATAAGTATAGTGGGAACTAAATAAAGGGAGAGATGAGGTATAGGATAAAGCTCAATGTACTGGTCAGTTTAAGTCTCCTTCCACAGCTTCAGTGACTGATTGGCTGAAATTAGTCATACAAAAACAGAGATAAAATTCCTTTGCAGGGTTACTGGGTGTAGTTTTTGTGAAAGACAAGCTTTTCTTAAGAGAGACAACTATCATAGCAGTGCTACTGTTTGTCTGGGTTAAGAGAAAGCAGACAAGGTAGTATGGGTACCTACTGAGGTTTCCTTTTGATTCTCTTATATAAAGAGTATAGCAGATCAGACCAGACACAGACAATGTAGAGATATCCATATTGGTCAGGTTGATTTGAAATTATTGAATAATTACACAGGATGAGCTGGAGTTACTGTTAAGAACAATGAAGTCTGGTTTATTACTACCACTGTAACTTTCATAAAGACAAGTGATTTGGGAACTACATTAATAAATAGATCGTCATCATGCACAGGGGCATGAGCTCCTTCAGTACTGGAAAGCAATGATCCAAAGTGGAGATGTTTAGAGTTCACATAACAACATTTCTTATTCATCAGAGAAGTGTCACATCAATACTGAAATGCTTAATAACTTAGTGGTACCAAAATCAATGAATAGCGATATCAGTCAGAGTAGCACAGCACAGTATCAGTCTTTACGAAAGCAAGAATTACAAAGACTCCAGAAAGATATTTATTAGCCTTCAAATGAGGTCTGTTTAACCTATAAAGAAGCTAGATAGGGAGGATGATGCCAAGGAAGTCTATGTACAAAGCAGAAAAGTGAAAGCAGAAGAGAGAGCACCAAATGTGTTGGTAGGATTTATAATTTAAGAGGAAATGGCTTAAAGAACAAGTTTTGTTATACAACTTTACAGTGGATGTTTGGAGGAAACAAGAAAGTCTGCTCATTATCCTATGTATGTGCTACTTCCACGTAGCACACTTTGGACACCTTCAATGTCTGTAACAGGATTTGCAAATGATTTTACTGCATCAGAACAATTTACAAAAGCCCATTTTTGGTTGTGTAGTTCAGGCAATTATTGGCTTTTATATGATACAGAAGACAAAGGGAAGTGAAGGGAAGAGAAAAGATGAGAAAAGAAAGGAAAGGAAGTTATATGAACAGCGACAAAATATACATTATTAGATGCATAACATTTATAAGGCAGAGTCAGTGCATGGATGATAATCACTTCAACAATAGCACACAGGACACCTCCAGCTTCAAGGACATCAAATAAGAAAGACCAAGGAAATAAACTTTCTAGATCAAACTAAAAACAATATATCATAGACATCACTAAACTGCATAATCAGACTCTGAGCATGCAAAAAGGTGTCATATCAGAACAGGAAGCAGAAGCTTACTGGACATGTCATCTGTCACTTAAACTTATACAGCATAGCTGCACCTGAGACTGAGGCATGTCTCAGGGTCCATGATGTGTTTCTAATAAAGAGCAGCTTCCATGGCTGCACCATCACAATACATAGTGGCAAATGATCCCAAAACAAGCAGGATTATTAAATTTGATGGAAAGTGAACTGCTAGCATTGCTTTATTTAGAGCAAGCTTTTTAGAGATACAGTTCCTACATTAAAACCCTAATCTGTTAATGTATTCAAGAAATCTGCATATTACATTAAACTGTGGAGCAAAATGACTGTTATAGTCTTGAATTCAATAAAGCCTACACAGAGTTGTTTTCCATGTAGGCATAGTGGCACGGAGCTCACATGCAAGCAAGCTGCTGTGTGATCCAGTAAAAAGAGCAGAGGGGCATGTATGATCGTGCAGACACAGAAGTGTCAGTGGCATGCAAATCACCTAATAAGCAGGGGAATTGCATGCAAATGAGGTTGTTTTGCGATCCAGGAAGCAGATATGTATTTGTGCAGATCTTGTGTTGGTGTTAGAAGTATACATGGAAAATTACCATGTACAAGAAAGTAAAAATTGAACAGGAGCTGTAAAAGCCCATTTAGAAGGTCAGAAATGCCATAGTAGGCACATATATGTGCAAAATTATGCTCTTTGTGTCATAAAAATTATGCAAACTTATATAATATAATGTTTTTTTAATACCCATATTACATTTGCGCAGCACGCAGCAGCATGCAAACATGCCATTATGCAAAATAAAAATATTAAAAATTGCAAACATTAAAAATAAGACATGTTAGAATAATGCATTATAGGGCCCTGTATGGAGTATGTACAATGGTAGATTTCAGTGGTTGCTAAGGAGGCAGGCCTTGGAATAGTGAAGAATCCAGATTCAGTACACGGATCTGTTTGAAAATGAGCTGGGGTTACTGAATAGCAAAAATGGGCCACTGTGTCCGCAGATAAAATCCGTAGCCCCAGAACCATATTGGTGTCCACAGAAGAGCTAGCTGACATCAAAAGGATGTGTGTTACTATATGTGTAAGGGGACAGGAGCTAAGCAGGGGGGGTGCATCCAGTGCTGCTAAGCTTTGTTTAGCTGCGGGGTGCATGTTTTAGCTGATTTAAGCTATGCTGGGCATGCCCGTGCATGAGGGTGTGCCCAGACTGCTGAACAGTGTTTATACCAGTGCCACGGGTTTATGTACCATCCACAGTGCTTAGCAGGGAAGGCATTTAAAACAAAAAAAAGAACTAGCCTAAGAAAACCAATCATGCATAAATTACTGATAATTCCTGTCCCACTGACACTGGGCCATTCAAACCCCTCAATGTATGCATACACCCTACAATCTGATATTTCCCCCATACTCTTCACCATTGGAGTACAGACTTCAGAATTTTAACTGACAGAATGCTAGGGGCTGCTGCTGCTCTGTTACATCTATATGTGCTAGATGCTGAGGTCAGTGCTGATGCTGCTGCTGACAATATGCCTAGACTGAGAAGGAGAAGAGTGTCCAGGCCCAGGGTAACCTTCCAGGAGCTACATGAGCTGGAGATTGTAGAGCACCACAAGGTGGACAGGGACATACTACAAGAACTCAGTGAGCTCTGCCACTCTCAACACAGACCCAGACTCAACAGAGGAGAATTCATCCCAGTGGAACAAAGGTATGTGTATCCCTAAGAATACTAGCTACAGGCAGTTTTCAAAGACCAAATGAGGACATGATAGGGGTCTCACAGGCATCTGCATCCAGGGTACCCCACCAGTTCCTGGCTGCCATGCAAACACATGCCAGTGAGCACATTTATTTACCCGGCACCCCTGAGGAGATGGCCAGCAGTATGCATCTCTTCTACCATGTAGCACACTACCCTGAGGTACTGGGTGCCATAGACTGCAGTCATGTATGCATCAAAACACTGCCTGGTGAGGAGGATAAAGTCTACGTCAACTGCAAGGGGTAACACTCCATCAACTGCCAGGTCATGTGCAATGCCCAGGGCATTATCATGAGTATGTTTTCTGGAAGCCCTGGCAGTTATCATGACTCCCATATCTGGCATGCATCACAACTGTAACAGATGTTTGCCACGGGGGACATCCCATAGAGCCATCTCCTAGGGGATGCTGGCTATGCACTGGAACCATGGATGATGACAACCATCAGAAATGCACACACACCTGCCAAAGAGTGTCATAATGAGGCACTCACACAAACTAGTAACATCATAGAGCATGTGTGTGGGCTGCTCAAGTTATGGTTCTGCTGCCTTGATATATCTGGCGGACCCCTGCAGTACTCTCCAGCCCCCTGTGCACAGATTTCACAGTATGTGCCATGCTACACAATATGATCCTGTGGAAACAGTTGCAGCAGGATCATCACAGGGAAGATACATACAGCCCCCACCTCTGCCAAGGTCCCCACAGCCAAACCCACAGGGGGACTCAGAGGAGGAAACCCCTGAGGCTGTCCCTGTAGGCAGATGTTGGCATGCCCAGTATGCCCTGGCCTTGGCAAAGAGGCAAGGCATAGCACATGGACTGACAACCTAGGGTCCTAGGGACTGACACCTCACCCCAACTCACACACATAGTAAAAAGGATGCCAGCCACTCCACACAACCTGTACCTTACCATGTATTGGCTGTGTACTGCATGCATCAGACAGAGTCAGCCTTGAAGTACTGTTATCTCAACTGCTGCATGCACAAGGTAAGTCACTCTCCTTTACAACAAATGTATGGGGTACTAAACTATGGTAGCATTTGCATGGACCTGCTGCATGTATGCAAGGGAATAGATTGGGCTACTGGGCTACCTGCAGAGAACTGACAGCTATGTGGGGCAACAAGTAGTCTGTCCAATACTGGCTGCCCCATAATATGCATTAGGCCACAAGGCAGCAAAAGCCACTGCAGTATGCGAGGGAAATGCTAAACAGTGCAGTCATAGGAAAGACACACGACTGTCAATGCTAGAGTCCCCTACCCCCAACACAGCCATGTTCCCATACAACTGCAGTAACAACATGTTTGCAAAGATATAGCAGCAGACTACACAATCCCAGGGCTGTCCCAAACAACCTGGCTACATGCTCTATTTCCACAATATGCAAGGGTCAAAATGTCTGTCTGCTGTTGATAGTGTCAGGATTTAAACTTCACTTTCTGTTGCCTGGTGTAACTCAGTGGGTAAGTATATTAGCATGGTTGATGGTGCTCATGGTTCGAAACTGGCTGCACCTACAATTTTGCATGTGAGGTACTCCTATGGCAGGAGTCTCACAGACTGTCAAAATGTCACTGTCTGTTACTGCAAGAAAGCTGGACAAAGCCAAAGACAATGGAGGGACAGGGGGCCACAGCTATGGATATTATACATGCTCAGAGTAACCTAGAAGATGGCTACTATAACAGCAGGTTCTAACAAGTCAGAGTAGCAGCAGGATGTAAAGGCCATCACATAACTGTGTCAGTACTTACAACAATTCAATGGGCACCATTTAGTAGTATATCACCAAAAAAAACCACAACTGTTTGAGGAGCAGAGCAGACATACGGGGCAGAATCCTGGACATCCTTCAAAACATGCACAGTCAGAGGTGTGACATCTGTAACCCTGTGTGTAGTGTTGTAGTGTTACATCATGTACACCAGTCACAGCATACCTACAATTACTTAGAGCAGGAAATATGGACAAAGCCATGAACAGGAGTGGGACAAAGGCCCACATATCAGGAGAAGGATTAACTAGTGGCCAGTCAAATGTAGAAAGTGCAGAGAATAACAGGTCATGCAGTAACATGAGATCCTTGGTGTATATGGAGTCAGTAACTCAAATGTCTGGCATCAGTTCCTAATGTCAATCTATAATGATTTGCCACTCATGTACCAGAAAAATCACACTGCTATGTAAAACGTACCACACATATGATGCAAAACCCCATACAGTCTATTACAATCTGTACACTCCCTAGGTATCCTACATATGAGTCATTTATTACGTTCAGAACACAGCCGGGGAATCCCTTGTACATAATATATTTATTTTATTTATTTATTCTTATTTTACATTTGTTGACTGGGCTAGTCTAGCTGGATACATGTCCATTTTCAGCAGAGGCCCGGGGAGAAAAGCTCCAAGAACAGAGGTACATAGACAAAAACAAGAACAAAAGCTGAATCAAGTAATCATGTATATGGGAGGTGGTAGAGTGTTGAATCAGGTGCAGCAGCCAATTGGCTGTAGCACACAAAATCCCAGACCAGAGTATAGGTAGGTCTGGCCTGCAGTCACCTTGTCAGTACTGACAGTCACACTGGGGGGGTCTATATTATATTCTCGAAAGCCGACAATGTAGAATCTGACATTGTCGACACTAGAATATCGAACGCTCAGAATCTCGAATGTGTAAACGGAAATCTCCGTAAGGGGTGATTTCCATATACTGCAATGTAGTGCAGTCTCGGAGTTGGTATATTTAAGTAGCGGGGGTGTGGGGGGTGCAGGGGGGCTTGCCCCCTGCTTAAACCCATTAGGGTACTTTTTTCTTTTTTGTCTTTTTATAAGGTCGATGTTTGAAGACATCGACCATATGATGTTGACCATATGTTGTTCGATGTTTTCAAACATCGAGCTTATAATAAAGACCCACACTAGGCATGTTCCTACAATTAGCTAATGTCAGCCCATGTGTAATGCCTCATCTGCCTTAAGAACTGAGATGTGAATATATGTCTGTGCATACAGAGAGCTATGTATAAATGTATGTGTCTCCCTATCCCCCTCAGACATGATTACCCTTATCTAACAGTATGTGTCACATATCTCTCTCTCTCTCTCTCTCTCTCTCTATATATATATATATATATATATATATATATAGAGAGAGAGAGAGAGATAGATATATATATATATATATATATATATATATATATATATATATATATATATATATATATATATATATATATATATATATATATATATGTATATGTATATATAGGTTCATAGGTTCATAGGTTGGTACTGGGCTATCTGCCCGAAGGCATATATTAGCCCAGCCATGTTGTGCGGTATTCACCGCCCCTTTAGTAGTTCCCTAGACCCTTGTACTAGCAGCTAGTACCCTTGGTCCCTATCTAGTAGTGCTGTTGATGTGATCCCCGGTGTGAACATTCTGTTACCCATCCACTCATCAAGGTTTCTCTTGAAGAGTGATAGTGAGGGGCTCTGTCTTATGTAGATCGGGACCCTGTTCCATAGTAAGGGAAGTCTCTCCGAAGGGAATCTATCCCTCCAGCATGTTCTATTCATTGTTGTGTTGAGGTTTATATCCCTAGAGCATGTAGCTCGACTAGATTTGGTTTTGCTAAGATGGAGCATGTTCAACAATTCTGGGTTGGACATGGCTCTGTACGTTAGACAGAGATCGCCTCTGAGAAAGCGGTATGCAACAGAGAAGAGTCTTAGCTTTTTCAATCGTGCTGCATAGGGCAACTGTTTGAGGCCAGTAATCCTCTTGGTTAGGTACCTTTGTGGTCTCTCCAGCTGCTGGAGATGTCTAGCCAGGTACATTCCAATTGGTGCATTGTACTCAATAATGGGTCTGATGAGGGAAGAGTAGAGGGGACCATTACATCCTTAGATCTTGATGCGAACCCTTTTGTGATCAGATGGGTCACATAGAAGGATTTTCTAACCACTTTGGCAACATGGTTATCAAAGGAAAGCTGACTATCTACTTGGGTCCCTAGATCCCTTATTTCTTCTTCAGATTTCAGGGGATTACCTCCTATGTTGTAGTTTGCGGGTACTCTGTTTTTTCCAAAGGGGATTACTACACATTTTTTTGCATTTAGCTTGAGACCATGGCTTTGACAGCATGCATCAGTCTCATTTAGGCCCTTCTGGAGGATCTCCATGTTGGCCGGAGACTCTATTATATTATATTATATATTATATATTATATATATATATATATATGTATATATATATATATATGTATATATATGTACATCTATACATTTATATATGGATAGATCTATAGAGGTTTTATATATATATATATATATATATATATATATATATATATATATATATATATATATACATATATAGCTACATAAAGGTGTAGAGTGATGTGCACTTTCCACATATATCTATATAACACAGTTACATAACGCACACACACAGGTACATCTAAGTTAACATCCATGTGATATATATACTTCTTTCTGTTATATATCACCTTATTGTTTAATAACTAGTACTGTATGGTAGTAGACCAGTGTATTAGTATTAGTAAATACTAATTTATGGTTTTATTTGTTGTGTGCTGCATGTAAATATAATAATGCATTTCTACATTTTCCTCCAATGCACTAACAAGA
This sequence comes from Protopterus annectens, assembly GCF_019279795.1. Classification (NCBI taxonomy): domain Eukaryota; kingdom Metazoa; phylum Chordata; order Ceratodontiformes; family Protopteridae; genus Protopterus; species Protopterus annectens. Next base: position 746,062,546 of record NC_056726.1, read on the forward strand.
GAGTGAGCTGGTTGTGTTTGTTCAATTTTTTTAAATTATTTAGTTTATGGTTTTTAAATTTACTGTGTTTGATGGACAGCCTTTTACATTTATAAGTTTTCCTTGGCTTGGATGCTTGTGCGCCAGTGTTATTACAACTGATGCCTTCATTTAACATCATTTGCCCCCAGGAAATTGTAAAGATGTCACTTCCTGGTTTTTAAATATTTTAATGGAGCGTTTTTTCCATTGTTTTACTTCTCTGATGAAGCCGCAGTACAACCACCATGTATGTGTGTGTGTGTGTGTGTGTGTAGATATTTCCCGTACAGCAGTACAGACATGCCCATAAGGCCTATGTCTCTGCAATGGTCAAACATTTTATAGCCCTGTGACTACCGTCCTCCACAACATTGGCCTCCCTGTCAACAGCTGCTGATGTCATCCACCTTAAGAACACTGACAGATACTCTCAAAACAGATAAGTTCCATGGTGCATTTAACAAGTACTTAGTGCTCTAGTATAGACTACTAGATAGGTATGGGTTCTAATCTCAACAAGGGTAGCTGTGTGAGTGTAAATGTATCACCTTGAGGCAGTGTGCCTATCTGTGTGCAATGGTTATATGTTTTAAGGCCCTGTGAGTAGCTGCTGGCCCTAAATAGCCCACATCTATTTAGGCATAAATGCTATCTGCCACCACCTACATTTGTAGGTACAGAACACCCAGGTGAAGCATATTAAGGGTAGCATGCCTTGTCACGGGTTATGCATGCAGGATTACACTATCCTCCCCCATTGTCCCTGACACACTGTTCTAAACATACACACCTAGGTAACCATATACATATACAGCCGTACCTTGCTGATGTCATATTTCCACTTTGCTGCCATGCCATCCTGAGCCACTGTGTTGCCGCCAAGTCTCCACAGCATAGCCACTCAAACCCCTGGAATAGAAACATACAAAGTTCTGAGAGACACCTGACAGTCTGCAACACTACTGCCAATCTAACATAATGCAACAAAGGTACAAACACTTTGATGTGTATTCATGACACATGCCAGCATACACCATCTGTCATGGTATAACACTACTGCACTACAAAATGTTATGTGATGTACTATAGTCACCCTGTAGCTAAGACACATATTTACATATCCCTGCATCAATGGTATGGATGGCAGGGATGTGGCACAGGTATCATAACATGCACAGGGTGTGGTGTGGGGTGCCAGAGGCCTAGGCTGTACCAAACAGTTGACATTGTGTGTGTGAGTCAGGAAGGGGTGCTAGTCATCTGGGCCATGGAGAGGTGCCGTGTGTGTCCGTTGGTGACTTGCATGTGACAGTGATGTTTGAATGTGTGTACATACACAGTCAAGCCAGGTACTAGCCCTACACGTGGGTATGTTGGACAGCTGTATACATGGCAGAATGGACAGTTCACCATCTATGGCCATGAGCACAGGAACCATCTCTGCCAGGAGTGGCACTGTCACAACCATGCCCAGGGTCAGATGTGGTACTAGTCACTGACTGTGACTGGTGTCTGCTGGGCCCATGTCCCTCATGGGGCCACCCAGGACCATGTGTCCATGGCTTGCCACATTGTGGTGTGGACAGCACCCTCCCTTCTGTAGTGCTGGAGGTACTGCAAATATGGTAGCGTGAGTGTGCACAGCCACGTGGACTCTCAGCCGATGTTGTTGCTGACGTATGGCCACATGTCCAACACCCTACTTCCACCATATGTTCGAGCACAGACAATGTGTGGCCAAGGACTGACAAATGTCTCACTCCACCATCTGTCCACTTCATCAGTGAAACAATGCCTAGTGTCACCAATGTGATGGAGGGAGTCACGGGTGTCAGACAGTGATGCATCCATGATCCTGAACATCCGTGTGGTGTTGCATTCGGAATGTGCCTGTGCCTGCATGATGGACTGAAACATGCAAGTGATCCATGATGTGACACCTGTGACAGGTAGTGGATGGGCAGCAGTCCTCCTTCGAGCACCCCTGTCAATCTGCCTGAGTGGGACCTCGCCAGCTCTCTGGCTATAGCTACTGTCTACACTCACTGATGCCATTGGTGCCACACTCTCCTGTTCCATGCCACCACAATCTGACTGTCTGATATCTTTGGCTGCAGGGGACTGGATATGTGTGGGCATACTGACTGTGTGTGGGAACAATAAGGGAGGAAGTAGGATGTGATCTCATAGGACAGATTCAGCTCCCATCAACCCAAGCTGTGCCTCACTATGGCCACCATCATCATCTGAGTCCAATGAGACACTGACATCAGGTTGTGTTGAGGGACACACTCCAACCCCTATGGTCACCTGTGAGGAAGAAGACAAAATAAGTAGATTACTACCTGCACTATTATGTATGATGATCTACACACACATACAGATGAGGAGCCACAACTGTATTACACATACCACATTTTAGTTCTGATCCCATGCACAACACACAAGCAGATTACAACATACACAGACAAGACAGGCCCTTTATAACATGCATTATGTCTGGTTAATGTTGCCAGTACTACACACCTGTGAGATAAGCGATATGTCAGTGTATGTTATAGACCTATACCTAAAACACAGTGCAGATGTCTTGAGCATAGTACTGCCCTCTGTATAGCAGACTACATATACCTTCACAACAATAAGTGCAAATATGTTACTGCTGCTGCAAATACACTACTGTGATTACCAATTCAATGTACTTCAGTTAACCCCTCCAGAACTGAACATACAAGTATTGTACTCTGGCTAAGCATATCAGATGTGTATACATCAAAATGGTAGCCCTTAACATTATGAGGGTATATATGATCCATACAAAAACAGTATCACACTCACTGGATATAGGACATTGGACTTTGGCCACACCTGACATACCTATTGAAATCTGATGGAGAGGTATTGTCAGCAATACCAAATGTGGCATTGTTACAGGATAATATGAGCATATATCAACATGTCCAGTAGGTATTGTGATACTGCCTACATAGCTGACATTCTGAGTTTGTGTGCACAAGTGTGCATTACAAACAACCCACCCCCAATGCAGATTGAACTGACATCCATGTACTGGTATGCAGAAGCTGCCACAATGACTAATACAGTGTTATAGTGATGAACACAGGTGGCTTACATGGGTGCTCCTCCACTGTGGATGCTGTGGCACCCACCTTCATGATGTCTGGGGTGGTGGATGCAATTGAGCTGGAGGTTGATCCCAGGTTCAGCAGGAATTCCTCTGTGGCTGAGAGTGGCTGTTCTGCTGCAGGCTCTCCACTTGTTGCAGCACGGTCCCTGGCCACAGCAGCATCCCTTTGCCATACAGCATTTACCATATTTGTTGCCTGGTGTCGGATCTGCTTGTAGCTTCTGTCCTGTAGCCCTATGTGGTTGACTGCTGTGACGAGGGCAGACCACAGTGCTGCATGCTGCTCACAATTCTGGTGACTCCTGGACAGCATAATGTTGTGCTGCAGTCTGAGGCCATCCAGGATAATATCATTTTCAGCAGCTGAAAATGGCAGGTGCCTCCATCTATACATCCTTCCTGAAAGACAAGGAGAGGAGAACACATCACAGGACCACATACATTGCTATCCACTATGTGCAGACCCTGCACATCCAAATTGGCCTGCACTATCCATTGCTACCCCCCACATCATACCCTGCCATCTATCAACACAATATGTATGTGGCTATCAGCAACATAATCAGTGTGTGCCACGATGGAGTGTGCTGTATGTCTCCACGTCCATTAATGCCAAATACTGTGGTGTGTCCCATATGGGTAACATATACCATGTCATATAGCCACTGTCAGACAAATAGATGTGTGCTATTACATGTATATGGGGACAGTCCAGCAACATTTGTGTATCACAATGACAGACAGCAATGCAAACATGCTGTAGGGTATCTTCCCTGGAGGCATCCTACTTCTCCAGTACAAAGATGTTTGCGGAATGTGTACCTGTGCCTGATATATGTGGTCCTTTTGCCAGAAACGTGTATGTCTGGCAAATGGTTGGACAATAATTGCTGTTTTTTTTTTTCAGAATTTGGAGAATCTGGCTGTCACTCACCAGAACCCTCAGAAAACAGTTATCCTACAGTAATACATGCTACTGTATTCATACGCTTACTTTGTATGACCAATATGTACACTCTGTTGCCGAGGTTAGGCCTGCCCCCCCCCCCCACTAATAATGGCTATGACCTAAATTCCTGCTGTAGAGGGTTGCCAGGCATGCTAGGTATAGCTGTCAAGCAATGAGATATGAATGTCGACAAAACAGTGACCTAGCCAGAGTACATCAGGAACAGTCAGGGACACCTGTACAATGTCTGAACTATTCCTGTGTGACATTCCCAGACTTAGAGGAGCTGAATGACCAGTACATCATGTGATATGGCAGCTGTATCTACCCTTACTTACTGTCACTATGTCTAACACATAATCCAGTAGCATTCGTACAGGAGCCAAACATTGTGGGAGGAAGTGAGAGGGCCAGAGCTGTGATTTAAGTCACAGCAGGCATATATGAGAGGCATGCCTGTAGCTGTTGGACAGCAGAGTATCACCAATGTCATTCACAGAGATATACTACATGTCTACTGTTGTAACCACTATTCCCCATAACTGCATCCTCCCATCTACATCCCATTATATGGGGACTTGTATTACATATTTGGTTGAGTGATGTAATCCTTTTGTTCATAAATCCTCAAGAAAAATGCTTTCAAAATTGAAGTCTGTCTTGGTAAAGCAAGGTACAGACCAGTTTTCTGTAGGCAGCTGCTTGCCTTTTGTAGGTAATGCTCAATAACAAGTGTTTGTCTGTGCACCTATCCATGGCTCAGAGTTGCTAATTGCATCCAGAACAACTGAGTAGCACTTTCATTAGCCAATGACATGGCATGACAGTGCAATATTTAAAGTCGTCATGTAGGCCTTGGCCCCTTTCTTAGTTTGTGAGATGGACATTAGTGAGGTGTGGTGGCTACAGCATTGCAAAGGATAGGTACAAATACTGTCCACTGTTGAGATTTATGAGGTATGTCCACAGTTTTACATGCTATGTTTGGCCATTGCAAATGAATTTGCAATTATCTGGCAGTTCAGTGTTAAACATTGTGGGTTGAGGTCAGTAAGGGGGAAGAGACATGTGAGTGTCAGATGTCATACCCATCAGAATATGCATACCACTGCAGTAGCTGCTGGTCTACCAGCTCTGAATGTTTGTAGGGGCAGACTGTGACACATGTCCCTGTCAGTTGACCTTTGCCCCCCACCCCTTTATGTATGAGTGCTGTGTGGACCCCTTGTTCAAGGGGGTTGTGAGGTATGGTAGGTCTGTGGCAGGTAGTTTCACATACAGCTGCATATGTTGCAGTCTGCAACTGCTGCTTTTTGCCTAGAACTCATAGTGGGGAGTGTGAACACTTTGGAGGACAGCAAGCTGTATGTGTCACTGAGTGAGCAGTGTCAGCTCTGTCATTACAGCAGAATGAGGGTGAGGGTACCCATAACAGTCCAGTCAAGGAATGTGGTTAAGGTACATCTATTATGTAACAGTGCCATTTAGAGAATAGTAGACAAGATATAGGTAATCTATACGAATATGTGCAGTGGGTCCAAACCTATAGGCCTTTGACTTGCTAACATAGGTAGCAGTTAATTGAGTAGCAGAAAGTTCTTTTGTTTAAAATTGCATGACCCAGTTATTATTTGCTGCATTCACAAGAATGTAACTGAAGTGTAATGTACTGGATTCAAACCCAGGACTGTGGGTAGCATAAATATACCGCATACAAGGTATTTAACAGACTGAGCTACTGTGTTATGACTATAGCAGGTGTATTTGCAAGATATATGGACATGCATACAGTCTGTGACACCGGAATTGCATTAGCATGTGTTTTCTGATGGGTATGAGGTGTGACACTAAAATGTCTGTCATGATCTTCTAACCTCAATCTTTAATGGCTTGCAAGTACATTAGCAGACACATATGTTTTTGTGAAAACCATGTCAAACCTAAGGGGCACAATTGTGGAGATTCTGCAAAAGTCTGAACAATTGACAACTATACCTGTGATCCCAGGCTTCATGTACATCCATTATTATTAATGTGGCTGTGTACTGGTGCAGTGTCTGCATCACAGTCTCAAGTACACTGCCAATTTCCCCATTATATGTACTTGTAGTGTGTGAGTGGCAATAAGGATATGTTGGTAGAAGCACTTGTTTTAGAGCAGAGTGGGCTAATGCTCTGTGCTGTAGATGACAGGGGCCCGGGTTTGAGACGTGGCAAGGGTGATTATTTTGCAGATATATCTAACACTGGCAGAAACACATAAGATGATTAAGGTACTTTTAAGCAATTTTAAGTGGGTTTGCATGGCACTCCACACTGCTTAGGTCTATTTAACCTGTGCTAATTATAAAAAAAAAAGAAAAAAGGGGTGATTGGAAAGTGGTGAAATGGGGGCAAGCAGGGGGGAAAACATACTGAAAGGCAGGTAGGAATGGGCAGGATGGGTGTAGGAAAGGACCATAGCTCTCCATTTCTTCTACAGCAACAGCTGTGGAGGTTGTACAGAATTTGGAGTTTGGAGCCTTATACCAGAGAGAGAGAGGGGTGAGGGCAACATAACTGTATTGATTAATTCATGTAATAATTAATTGTCTCAAGTGGACACGGGTGTGAAATGGAGAGCTATGTATGGGATGATATTTTTTTTTGTGGCACAAGTGACCATTTCTTTTAAGGAGAGAGTGGAATGTTGGGGAAGGGATATAGGTACTTGTGGGGAGGCAAGTTGGGTCAAAGAGGTTGCATTTGCAGATAGACAAGCCAGACAATACAGACAAGACAGCATACATGGGCGGTATGTGACACATGAGGGAATTAAACACCTTGGACAGGGAGAGTGTTGTACAATCAGAGATCCATGTGCCTCCAGATAACAGCAGTGTGACTCAGCTCCCCACCCATTAGCAATCAACACTGCTCCTTCACTGCCCCAAAGATGGCTGTGCTAGAGGCTGGGCACCGGGACCACCTTGCCCCTCCAGGTTGGCTAGTATGCCCTCAATCCAGTGCAGGTGGTTCTCATAACCATAATGCACTATCCTGCACACCATCACCGTTAGCTGATCCTGGGTGACCACCCCTCCTTCTGCCCCACACCCAGGGGGAGATGGATCCCATCCCCTGAGGTTATTCCACCCATAGGTGGTGTAGGGCCAATGGAGGGGGCACCACAGGCTTGGATCTTAGACATGCTGGGACCCAGTTGCACAGCCAGCTGAGATATGGTAGGCGGATCACTAGGAAATGGCCTACCCAGCCGAGCTGTGGTGTTGAGGCATTTCAATGTGTATAGGTTAGCAATAAACATAACATTTAGCTAGTTATAAGAGCATGCCAGAACATTACAAATAACCCAGTAACATAGCATTGCATAGTACAAGGAACACAATAAGTGAGCTAATAGTCAGTATAGTAACAGCACGCCAGTAACAGTTACAGCATAAGGCCAATAACACTGGAAATTCAACATGTTATGTTACTATGCAACCATTGTATTACATAACAATAATCAAACACAAGGCCCAACATAATTTTTAGAGGACAATATATGTTAATAGTAAACCATAACCGATGTGTAACAATAATAATTTATGATGAAGATAAGGGGTGGGGAGAGAGAGAAATGCAATACATTAATACCATTATAGGCTATATAGTTTGCAACAGTACTGTTATATACTCTACAGGTCTGCCCTTCCTTTATGTATAATAGTGCCCTATAGCTTTTGTAGCATGTACATACCTCTCAAGCTATCTGCATGGGACAGTATGGGACAAACTGTACCACCTAGAGGTACACAACTACAGAGTACTATTACACGTCAGGGGGACATATATGGCTACCAAGGTGTACTGTGAACTGATAGAGTGTGACTGTGCTATTGACATAATCATGTCAATGATAGATATGTGACAGAGGGGTTAGGCAACAGTGATCACAGTCTATGACAGTGTGACACTTGAGAGACATGTATCATGCACAGTACAGAGAGTTTACGACTATCGTGCCATCCTTGGCAGGCATGAGGTTAGACCATCAGCAGATATTCACAGACTTGCCTTGCATACAGCCATACCAAGATTACATATTTTATTCATTGTATTAACTTTTATTAGTATTGTACTTGTTGCCTTTATTTTCTGAAGTTGTATCGCATTCCTGAGTAATGCTGTTAACAATGTGTTACATCTGAGCACGCAAATTATTAACCCATAATAAGGTCTACTTCACCCATTTATCTGTAATTCCTGTGGGGAGGGCATCTGTTAACAATACATAACTGATTCAATAATATTTACTAGTACTTGTCACGGGATTGAAACCCTGGTCTGTGTCTTACAAAATATATAGCAGACATAGCATTTAACAAATTGAGCTACTGAGCCACTGCTGCATATTGACTGATTGATATTTGCCTAGAGCTCACCTGGAAACAAAATATGACCTGGTCATAGAAATAGAATGTTATACAAGACTGCAGTGATACTTGTACACAAATGGATGAGATTCATGCATGACAGAAATACTAGGTGAACTGTGCATTAATACTTAGAATGTAGGAGGTGTAGACAATAAACTCCTAATAGGTGGAAATATCTGTGATGTGTACAAGCCATATTGGCGTGCTGAGTTGGCTACCTGACCCATATACATTTGCAGATGATATATTTGCAATCTACAGCTATTACAGTTTCAGACTTGCCTGCAGCACCATACCTCACAGCAGGAATGCATATAGCTGAAATATAATGATTAACACGAGACAATCCTCATATACACAATCTACCTTGTTTGTTCCTGGTATTGCTTCAGATCTTAGTGCAGAACAAATATCATAATGCATACATCTAGTAGTACAGCTCTAAATCTACAGTTTGGCAGAACACACTTTCTTAGCTAACCTTGAGTCACTTAGTGGTATTCTTTCTGTTTTTAGTTCAGAGCAGATGTAATGCTCAATTTTATGAGCAACAGATGAAAATACACACATATTGCACAACACAGCTTTATTAGGGGTGACTTCATGCAGTTATTGTTTATTTTCAAGTCGTTATTGCAGAACAGTTCATATAACACAGATGTTGCAATACATTAATGCAGTAGAACCTTTATTTTCTTAAAATTATCAGGTTTCATGCTTTCGTCTTTATTGAACTATACGTGGCATTACTCACTTATTTCAGTCCAGGTCTATGACTACATTCATTGCAGTACAATCAAAAGTGTATTACCTAATGGCTGTTAATTTATTCTTTCTTGCTTATATGACTATAGATCGCAGGATACATCTGTACTCACCACACTCACAGTACAACCTGGCCAGGCATCCTGCATGGGCCTCTAGGTTGCGAGCTCTCTCCTCTGTAGCTGTAGGGAGAGAAGCACACCATTATGTGTACCTGTCTATCACACATTCAGATTACATATTGGTAAAACAATGCTAACAATACTTAACTTGTGGACCATTCCCATCCCAAGCATCCTGGACCCAGGTTTCCAGAAGTCCCATGTTCTTTTTTTTTTCAAAAAACTTTTTATTGAATTTTTAACAAGACAAAACTAAATCAACAACAACAAAATTAGAATACATGTGAAAAATGAAACATTCAGTGATATTAATGAAGATACAATTTGTAAAATGAATGTTTTGTCACAATGCATTTTGAGAATATACGTTTAACTATTTACATTATATACAAATGTTAACCAAAGAATATATCTAGGTAAGTATTAATCTAAAATAAAAATAAGTATAAAAATATAAATGAGACTGAGGTCTACAAATCCCAAAAAAAGGTGGCCATCTATACGCTATTAATAATATGTAACACCTTTTCTATAGCTTTGCTAATAAATGATAACTTCTTGGGACTTTGCACTATCATTTTCTGCGCACTGATGTATGTGTGGACCAAAATTTTAAAATTATTCCAGTTCAATTTATCCAACCAATTTTGAGAGATATATAATTTCATAAGTGAACATATGTATATTAACACATGCATATCCAATTTAGAGATAAGTATTTGGTAAGTGTAGTAGTGCAGTTTCCCAAGATAAGGTAGATTTATGATATCCCATTTTGTAAACGAACTTTTAGGGAGGTCCAAAGTTTGTGTGAATGATGACAAGACCAAAAATGTGTAAAAGATCTGCATTAGGATGTGAACAACAAGAACATGAGGGCGATTTATTAGAATCAAATTTATTAAGTTTAGAAGGAGTAAAATATTATTGTTAATCATTAGTTGAGTGTAGAAGAGTTTTGAAGGATCAGTATTCTAATGTAATTTTGATAGCTCAGAGTTTCTGATTTATAGATATGTGAGAGTTGTATTTGTCCCAATAAGTGGAAAAGAGACACACTGTTATGAATTATTTGATTTATAAGATTATAAGATTTAGATAACATTTGCTCTGGTAGCATGAGGACCTTTAAAAACACTTTATAGTTATTAATATCTGTGCTATCTACAATGATGTGTATAAATTTAGCATTAATAACATCTCTCAATTGGCGTAGAATGGTTAGATAATTAATATTAACTTTGAGAGTTTATATTTGACAGAGTTTCGTTCTTGTATTGTATCAGATCCCACAGTAAGATCCTTAATCAGAGCAAAATTTGAAAGATTAAAAGAGATACTATCTAAACTAATATTAGGATTTAAATGGAGAGGTTGCATTAATTGAAATGTATTTTCTAAATTTACAAGTTTTAACAGTTCTTGAAAAGCAATAATTTTTGTTTTAGAGAATTAGGAATTTTAACTTATTCATGACACCTAATGAAAGGAAAGGAAGAGCTAGAGGATTGATGTTTTTAGTTAAAATATATTGATACCATAATTTTGTCCAAATAGGATATTGACTATATTTCTCAGTCTTTATATTTAAGATAGTTAATAATTTATTGGCGAGATAATCAAATAATAAAGATTAAAATTGGGAAGACCAAGTCCTCCCTATTTTTAGGTGAGATTAGCTTGATGTAAGAAATTCTTACTGATTTAGGAGACCATAAGAAGTTAGCCAAAGTTTTATTAATTTTTGAGAAAAAGGATTTTGGAATCAGCTGATCCACAGCATTGAATTGAAATAACAATCTGGGAAGAATATTCATTTTATTATAGCTGCTTTTGATAAAAGTGATAGATTTAGCAGTTTCCATCTATTCAAGTCAAGTATAATCAATGACCACACTTTAGCTAGATTATTTTGAAATGTGGAGAGACCATTATGGTTTATATGAATACCTAAATATTTGAAATTTTGAACTATCCGGAAAGTGAGGTTAGGAAACAAATATGACTTGTGAGCAAGTGGATTTATGGGAAGAATATGTGTTTTTTGAGTGTTAATCTGATATCCAGAGACCTTTGAGAATTTTTCAATGGAACCAATTAGTTTAGAAAAATCTGAGCTGGGTGTTTGAAAATATAATATAAGATCATCTGCAAAAGCGGACAAACAAACTTTAGTGTTAAAAATCCTAGGAATATTATGGAAGGTATTTTGTGTTATATATAATAATAGAGGTTCTATATATAAATTAAATAGGAAAGGAGATAATGGGCATCCTTGCTTTGTGCCATTAATGATCTTTATATTTTGGATATTTTCCTATTGATGTAAAGAAAAGTATAAGAGTTTTATATAATATTTTAATAGTGTCTATATAAGTAGATGGTATATTGAAACAAGACATAATGTGAAACAAAAGTCCCAATTAACCCTATCAAAAGCCTTAGCGTCAAGAATTAATGCATACATAGGATTTGAATTATTTTTGGTAAAATGGATAAGAGCATCAGTTGTCAAGGTATTATCCCATGAATGTCTATGTGACATAAAGCCCGCTTGTTCCATAGAAATTAAAGATGATAAAACATTTTTTAATCTATAAGCAAGTAAAGAAGCTAAAATTTTAATATCAATGTTAATCAAGGAAATAGGCCTATAATTATTAGGATCAGTTTTTCTTTGTCTCTTTTCAGAATTAAAATGGTTTTTGAGGTATTCCATTACAAATCAGATATACCATGAATCATTATATAATTAAAACTTTCTAAGAGAAGGGTGAAAGTTCAGATGAGTAAATTTTAAAATTGTGTGAAGCCATCTGGTCCCGGTGATTTGCTGGTCTTAAGTCTACTAATAGCTTCCGATATTTCTTTAACAGTCAGTGTGGCAGAGAGTGTATTTTTTTGTCGATCATTTAATCTAGGAAATTTGATAGAAGACGAAGTTCACTATCTGTTGTTTATCCCTAGAATTATTTTCCTTTGAGTATATCTCTGAGAGCAATGATGTAAAAAGCTGCAAAATTTCCTGATCAGTGTTGTAAGTCTTGTTATTATATTTTAGTGACGAAATTCTAGGAAGAGATTGGTTACCTTTTATTATTCTGGCTAACAATTTAGAAGGAACCTGTGCCCATTCGGAGTATGTAGCTAATAACCTTTGCTCTGAAATGGTAAGGTTATGTTGATGTAGAAGTAATAATTCTTTTTGGGAATTCAATAATATTTCATATGTAGAGGAATCGGGGCATGTTCTATATTGATTTTCCAAATTTTGAATTTTTAATTTTAACTGTAATTCTTTATTTTTGTATTGTTTTTTAAAATATGATGCTTTGTTAATTAATATACCTCTAAGAGTTGCCTTGCATGCTGCCCATTGTATATCTAAAGGGATATCTGTTTTGTCTAAATTAAGATATGTTTCTTTTATTGTTTCAGTTATTAATTTATGTGTGTTTTCATTTGAAAGTAAATTATTATTCAATGTCCAACTATTATATGAGAACAATTTTGGTGCATGTGAGTCCAAACTAATTCCAAGAGATATTCTGGAGTGATCAGAAAAATATCTAGGTTCTAGAGAGTAATTAATCTTCTTATGAGTAAGACAGTTAGAAATAAGAAAGAAATCTAATCTTGACCATGATTTATAACATTTTGAATAATATGTGAAAAAGTCTTTTTTATCATATTGTGTTATGAGAGAGATAGGGTCTGTAAGATTTAAATCTATTATAATTTCTTCCAAAGCAATGGATGCTTGAAAGTTGTAGGAGGAAGATCTACTAGTACGATCAGTTTCAGGATTAATGATAGCATTCCAATCCCCCCCCAGAACTAAATAATGATCTTTGTAAGAAGATAAAATATTATATATTTGTATAAAGAAAATATGTTGTTGTTCACAAGGGCCATAAAGATTAAAAAGTATAACTGGCTTGTCAATGTTATGAAAACTGGAGATAATGTAACACCATCTTCCATTCACATCATGTTTCACATCTGAAATAGTTCCCTGAAATGTGTTTTTAATTATAATGGCTACCCGCTTGATTTTGTGCTATTACCAGTTGCAACTATCATTTTAATCCATTTCTTGTTTTTTCCTTATCAAATCTTCTTTAGATAGGTGTGTCTCTTGTAAAAAGCAAATATTAGCCGTAGATTTGAATAACAAATGAAATAGTAGGGATCTCTTTTTTATATTTTGCAATCCTCTCACATTCCATGAGTCAATATTTAGTGTCATAATATTAATTAAAGATAGATATATTACGTATAATTAAGATTTGACAAAATGTAATATTAATTTTAGACCTCAGTATCTTATACCTGTTATAATGAATCATAATGTCTCCCTAAAAAGTTGTTTTAAAGATTCTATAAAATTTCTTCCCAAGTACCCCAGTGCCTAGCCAACTAGAGAAGAAAAATAAAATGAATTATATAAGTGAATTTGGTTAACATTTTCAATATCAATTGCAATGTATGAACATAATAAACTTTGTATATTTGCTTAACTAAACAAAAAAACCTTATTATAATATCAAACATATTTACATATATAACTGAAATCAAGATGTCCAACATGCACAATCCCTACTCACTTATTCCTTGTATAAGCTCCAATTTTGAGTAGAATATATAGCAAATTAAAGAAATTCCTCAACATTATATTTCAGATATTAATGAATCAGATTTATGTATATATTACTACATAAGAAAAGTATAAGGAAAAATAGGTTTGATGTTACCCCATATATATAATGCTTGCTGCACTAACTAATATTGATTGTGTCAAAGATAAATTACTGTTATAACCAAGCATAGGATAGACATATATATAGCATAAACAAAATGTATTGAAATCAAACAAATATTTAAACAGTAAAAACATTGTGATTCATTCTGATGATATTTGTGAACAGCAATAACCATAATGACTAACTCAGAGTACAAACATATGAAACTTAGTTTTGAAAAAACATTCATGACTGTACCCCCTTAAGCCCCTTTCAACTTTCATCCCTAGAGCGAATGAATGCATTATTATAAAGTTATATAGTTGAGAGATATTTCTTAAATTAAATAAAACAGTAAACTGTTAATATATGCTCTCTGTCATTCTTCTGTATGTCCCCTTAAAATAGTTTAAACAGAACAATTACCCTTTAGCGTATATATATTTCTATCTGTGTCTGTTGTTTTTTGAGGTGTATGTCTTCGTTTAGACTTGCCATTCCATAACTATAATTCACTTAGTGCAGTATAATTTTTGTATGATTTCTTATATATATTTTAGATAATAGCTATATATAAAGCTTTTCTCCCAGTGCAATTGCTAAAGGTGAGATCTAACCCAGTCAGACTTTCCTGGTTAACAAATGTAAAATAGGTAAAGTAAGTATGACTGAATACCATTTATGGTTTCCTTGTTACTGGGTATTTGGGTTGTATGCTTTATATGCATTCAAAAACCTGCACACTTAATACATATTTCTTTCACGGAGTTTCCCTTCAACAAATATTGTCTCTCTCCTTTTGGGAAGCAGTGTCAAAGTAATGAGAAGCACACACATTTAACTGAAGCACGTAACATAAAGATAAATATCTTTATAACTGTTGTAGTGTTTGCAATTTTGTTTGCATGTTTCTGTTTTAACAGGGCATATTCCCTCAAGATAACTTTTCTAAGTCATAGCATTTATAAATATTAACATCACAAATTATGTTTGCTATATAATTGCCTCAAGGAAATATTGGAAAGCCTTATGACTGTAAAAATTAGAGCTCATCCCTTCTCCATGAACCACCTTTGTATTGAGAGCAAGTACAATCTGATATAGGCAACACAGATGACATTTTAATTAGTCAATATGAGAAATGTATCAGACATTTTCCTGAAGTTCAAGCTGTATCTTTTCAAAGGTGATCTGAAATCTCACAGCCGTATTATTACTATGTTTCAATGAATATAGTTGTGCAATGAATAATCTGGGGTGACAAATATCTTGTGAGACTGGTGCATTTATGGCCATACCCATCATTCAGTATCCAAGCCAACAATGTCCCTCTGCAGAATGATCTGGTTCAGATTTCTCTGCATGGAACATCATCCTCACAAGCGCACCAGTCATTTAATCTCTGGGTTTCAGGACATCCAGCACACCTTGTCTTAAGGAAAATGACAAGACTGAATCCTGTATCATTCTCCGATAACCCTTACAATGATGTCTAAAGAGATTCCCCCCTCAGGTCCTGTATAAAGGCCCCTCATTTCTCTTATATACCCGAGAATCACACCATTCACCTTTCAAGATTCTGTCTATTCAGCTCAACAAAGCCATTAGGATATGACTACCTTGCACATCCCCAGCTCACTCTCTTCAAATTTGTCATGAAGCGTTCCATTAGTTTATTTAAATAGTGGCTCATCGCACTAACATAAACAGTCTACACCAAACCCTCTTGTTTTGATGAGACCCAATCAGCTGGCCCCAAAGCCGCGATCAATACCCGACCAGCTGTCAACAGATGCAGGACCTTCCCCTCCGAACTTCCATCTGTACATGAATGCATTTTATTTCTGGAACACTGTGCACCCACTATGCTTTCCGTTATATGGCCCCAGAATATGTTATAAATTTCAGATTATACAAAATGTCTTAGCTATATATGAGCGAATCGCTCTCTGAAGCGATTCAACCAAAGGGACAACAGAAACAAGTGAAATATTCAGTGTACGTGAATTAGTGCATTTTTCATTTCAAAAGCTATCTCTACCTTAACATTGCGAGTCTCCGCTACAATGGTGACGTCACCGCCGAGCTCCGTATCTTCATGAAGGTGCGTGGCTTAGAGCTAGCATCTGTTGATGAGGTAAATAGAAGATTTTCTCTCAGATTAGTCTCGAGAGTCTTAATAACTCCCTCCAAAATGTTTATGACTAAACTAAGGCACTGTAGATGCCTAAACTAAGAAAAAGAAAAATATTTGGGAAGACACAAATAATAAATATTTACAATGCTAAATCAACTTTAAATACCTGCACCTTGCTTGTGAAAAAAAAAGCATACAGGCACATAACAAATTAGCGTTTTTCCCCTTTTCTTCAAGTAAAAAAAGAAATATATTTGTGTTTATATATTTAGGCACTGTACATATTCTTGACAGAAGCAAATATTAATGGATTTATATCTCTTATTTTCTGTAATAGCCTAACATTTATGAAAAAATTGTCATAGTAGCATTTAACATGTTGTAATTAAACTATACAGAAAAACTGAATCTCAGACAGTGAGAGAACCACAAGACTTATTTAAGGGCTGAAAGCTGAGTTTAAATTTCTTACTTCACCATAAAGAAAGCAAAAACACTTCCTGTTTTCTAAAGAGAAAAAAGGAATGAATAAACATATTTGTGTACATATAAACATTCTGAATACCCTTGATAGGAATATATTTCACAATAAAATAAACTTATTAACTGTATGTAAATATCCTGTATAAGAAGGAACTATATATATATAGTTTCAACACATCTGTACCCAAACAGATATATAAAATGTTAGGAAATTGAATCCGGAAGCTTTTTGAATGCTTTAAAAAAAACATCTTTTGCTCCCTTAGGATCAGAACAGATAAACTTTTTTTCATTAAATGTAAAAGACAAAGTGTTTGGATAAGACATGCGAAATCTTATCCCTCTTTTGATTAATTCTGCACAATAGGGAGAAAGTTTTTGCCTGTTTAGTTTTATTTGAGGAGGAAAATCCTGTGAGAATGATAACTTATGCGATTTCCATACAAACTGTTTTTACTTTTAGCTGCTTGCAAGATTTGAAAAGCGTCTTGAAAATTTAACAATTTTGTATATATTATCCTTGGTGAAGAAGCATCTTGACTTGCATAGAGCTCTGTGTGCTCTCTCAACAGTTATGTTTTGAGGATGCTTCACAGTTTAGTAATGCTTCAAAAATACTTGGACACAGACAACAGATTATTATTATCAAAAGATTCTGGCAGACCACGAATAATAATGTTGTTTCTGGCTCCTGGCTTCTAAGTCTATCAATTTAGATTGTATTTCAGAAATAGTTTTATCTTTGGATTTTAAATCGCTTTCCAATGACTCAATTTTATCTCCAAAGCTGAGTTACTGTTTTCAATAGTACTCATTCTGTCATTTATTTGTTTTAATGTATCACCAAAGTCAGTAAATTTTTCTGAAAAGTTCTGAATGGCACTATGTATAGGCTTTAATGCTAGCTTTAGCTCATCTAAATAAAAGTTTGAGTCATTTAATTCTTTGTTACTTACTTTGGCTGGTTCAGAAGAATTTTTGGATGTTCTCAATCTTTTGGAAGTGTTATCTTTTTCAGGTGAGTGAACTGAAGAGAATTTGGCCTTCGTGGCCTGAGCATCCATAGACTCCGATTTAGTAGCCATGCCCAGAGATTAGATGGTGTAACCAGGGTGACAAGTTCCAGGAGGATTCTGAAGCAGCAGGTGCCCAAGTCAGATATCTCCACAAATTGTTCTGAGGTAAAATGTGTCTCAAAATAAAAATTCCAAAGACAAAAACATTCCAAATATATGTAGAAAGCTTTGTATAATCCTTTTATGGAAAAAACTGAGGAAAAATATAAATCCCAAGTTGTAAAAAAAATAAAGGTGATTCTAGTCTGTGAGGAGCTCAAAGAATAGGGACTAGTCTAGTCGGCAGCCATCTTGGAATCCCCCAGAAGTCCCATGTTCTATCGCTTCAGATCATCATAATGGTGATGGACCTGCTCACCTGTGAGGGGGATACCTGTTGAACTGGTGAAATCATGTGCCAGCTGGTCCCAGGTTTCTGACTTGTACTCCAGTCCCTGGTACTGGCCCTGCAGCAGCCAGAAGTCATGGTATTTTACAAGGAGTCCAACCATGACCCTGAACTCCTGAACACCTCACTGCTGCACCCGGAAGAGTGCACCCTCACCAACACCTGCCATAGTTCCTGCCAAATTCAAACTCCAACTGGTTCTGTTGTATTCCTGCCTATTGCATTTAAATAAGCCTGTTTTTCTGTTCTTAACTGCCATTGAGCAATTTTTAAATATACGTCACATCACGTAGCACCGTGCAAACCCACTGAGCTCAGCTGAACCGTTCTTAAACTGGCAAATGCTTAGCAGTGCTTAGCAGTGTGCACACCTGCTCAACTGAGCTCAGCAGTGCTTAAACTGGCACTGCTTAGCAGTCCAAAAAACAGCTAAGTGGAGCTGCATGTTGCCAAGCAGTGTTAAAACATCTCTTGTTTAAGCAGTGCTTGGCATGGCTTGACACTGCTTAGTGGAGCTTAGCTGAGCGCGGCAAAGTAGCAATTAAAAATAATTAGCATAATTTTAATTTGCAACATAAAAGCTTAATAACCCTTCTCTGTATTCAAGCTCTGCACCTACTGCTGTCACTCTAACCATTTGGCTACATGGATGTGTAGAATACTGCTATACTTTTAGATATACCTAATCTAATTCTAGTGCTTGTGTCAAGATTGTCTCTACTGTAGATATTTGTGCTGTGGCCATTTGGGAATCATTTTTCATGTTCATCAAACAACATTGTTTGGCCAAGCATTCCTGAAGTTAGGCTTCCTCTGGCACATTAGTATTACAGACTCCAGTTTTCTATGCTCTTGCATCTTTGTTTTAGCCTTTCTTCATCTGCATCTTCCCAGAAGATTTAATGGCATTGATTGGGATTCTTCAAAACTGTTACCCACTGCAGAGGACTCATGACATGCATTGCACCAATTGTGTACTTGCTGTATTAATCTGTGAGGGTGTTTTTACAGATATTACTTATTTTCCTTCCACTTTTCCTTCTGTGGTTGGATGACCCCGCTATCCAGTGACTGTAACTGGAGTTTTCTTTGTATAAATTTGTATATTTGTTCATTAGCAGTCTGTGTTTGCTCAGTGGATTATGATCAGAATTATGGGTGCAAAGGCTTAGCATGCATTCCTAGCCTGTTGTGTGATACTGTGGCATGTAATGGCTGCAGATGCTTGCTCTTCTAAGTGTGGAAAAGGGAGAGAGAAAATTGCCAAGTAGTGGACTGTAACATATATCCCAGCAGTTAACACAGTACAGAGAACTTGGCCACAGTTCAGCTGGTAGAGTGAGTTCATACCTGTTGTCTACATAGCTTCACTAAACTGAATGCTATGTACTGCAAGTAATTTAAGCATGGTGGTTTCCATGTTTGAGATAAGTGAGATAATCAGCTTTGCCCTTGATTTCAGTTATCACTGGTTTGACCACTGTATGTTAGACAGATGCTCCTACTGGAAATAGGATTGTGTTGCAAATTTTACTTAAGTAGTTCAGTGTCAGTTGTGCTACCTATTTTCATAAATGCTACCATGTTAGCATATTTTTTATTTCACTGCTGGTTAACTAAAGTGATGTTTTAGTATATGGCTTCAGCACCCACATGGAATCATCAAACCTCTGCAGGTTTGATACTGGTACACTATAACTCCAGGCAGCCTGCTGGATTGGTAGAGAGGAGTGGTCATGTGACTTTTTGATGTGGTGTATGATAATACTTTTAATCATTTAATTGTTCTATTTTATGATTACTGCTGGCCTAGTATGCATCTTTAGATCTTTTTCTGATGTCAGCAGCTGTCTCTTACATTCAGCTGTAGTATCTCTAGAGGGTCTATATTAAATCAGCGAACACTTAAAAAAGTGAACACTGATTTATCAACCCCATGTAAGCTAAAGCTTACAATCTAAAACACTTAGAACAGAGATTTTTTCCCCAAGGAAAAAAATCGCTCTTCCAAAAAAGAAAAAAAAAACTTTAAAACATTACATAAAGTGGGGGCCTTTGCCCCCACACCCCACACTTAAATATACCAACTCTGATATCACACTACTGTGACAAAAACAGCAAAATAACGAAGGCAGCCAAGCGATTTACTTCCCAGGGAAATAATTTGATTATATGCTGTTTCGGTATTTTGCCATTTCGTGCTTTCAAGTTAGATCAAGACGCATTCGAAAGAATGCATCTTCGATCATATAATAGGAAACCTCTCTAGAGACCCCCAGGTTTATTTGTTAGTACATTTTTAGGTAAGGAATCTTAAAGCATTTGGTCCTGATGTGTGCAGTTCACTGGGGAATAGGCTTTAACTATTAGTAACAGTGCCAGTGAATGGCTACTGCACATTCATATCTCTGTTTTACCACAGAGTTAACATACAGAGTTGCACAGTATGGAGCATAGTGTGAAGATAAAATAGTTACTGATTAAGGCTCCATAGCAGGGAATGCTAAATACATATGTAGTTTCACAAAGAAAGTGATTATCAGCACTTTTAACAAAAAGTTTGCCTTGTGTATAGATTTACTGGGTCTGTGTTTTGGAGGCAGACAGTCCATGTCCACCTGAATGATTTACCTTACACAGAATTTATTTTGGATAATTCTTCTGCAGCTGGCTGCTGTTATTGTTTTCTATTCTGAAGTAAAAGTCAGATTTTGTAGTTAACCATTTCATGCCTTTACCATTAACCCCAACTCAAGGAAAGATCAAATATGCCAATGTATTTATCCTACGTGAACTCACTTCCTTTCTCTTCTCACTATCCACTTTATTGCATAGTGGTTTAATGTTGAATTTCAACTTTGTCTTTTTCTTAATGTTTAGTTATTTTTACTTTATTCTTTCTACTTATATTTTTGTTCTTTGTTGTTTCTTATCATACTTGTACTGTTATATATTTTGTTAATGTTTTTTATTGCTCATTTTTACTATCTTTTAATTTTTGTTTTTTTTTTTTGTATAACAGTGTCTCTGGACTATATTTTATTTGTTATTATTTAATATGTTGTTACTTTATTTTAATACTATAAATTTTTAATTCCTTGCATGTATAGTGGAGCTTTTCTCCCTGGGCCTCCACTGAAAAGGAATTTTATTCAGTCAGATTATCCCAGTTAACATATGTCAAATAAATAAATAAAATGTGTGAAAGTTGCAGATTGTATCAGTTTATCTTATCAGATTAGCAGACCATAGATGAGCGCAGTATCAGATTATCTTATCAGATTAGCAGACCATAGCTGAGCGCAGCACAGTAGCACTGAAAAATAATTAGCATAATTTTTATTTGCAACATAAAGGCTTAATAGCCCTTCCATGTATCAAACCCTGCAACTACTACACATACAGCTGTTACTCTAACCATTTGACTATGTGGATGTGTAGAATTTGGCTATACTTTTAGATATTCCTCTCAGCTATATTTAATAACTGCTGCGCACTGTGCCACACAGCAGAAACCTGCTGAGCTATGCTTAAACTTGACCTTTGCATTAATAATTAAATGTATCCGGTTTCTATTTTTACATGTCTGGTATGTGTCCATTGCTGTGAGCTGCACTGCGCAAATTAAAAAAAAAAATTAAAACTTTGTTACATATGCATACATTGATATCCGGCACTTTGACAGTGCAGGGGGTGTGTTACTCATCTCTGGACACAGTAACATACTCCCTACACTGATTCAATAACAGTGTTATATGCCTCTCCCTCAGTAGCGCACCTTCATTAATATACATGGTGCACTATCGAGGGGGTAATGCATACACAGACATGGTATCTTCCATGTACACTTTACACTATGCCTACACAGATTTTATTAAATCCCAAGGTGTGTCATAACAGAGATTTACCAAAGCAATAAGATTTTTCCATGCATGTTTTTATATTTCAAATCTAGTTTAATTAATATTAAACAGGTAAGAAACACTCATCTGCTTGAATAAGTTGGTTAGACAACCACATTGTGCAGATAGAGACTTCAGAACTCAATCTTTGCACTAGTACAGGAGGAGTCATGTTAGAGACCTCTCTTATTACTCTCTTTGGTCTACTGTCATTTGCTTATGCATCACTGCATTACTGTAGAAATCTATAAATTATTTTCTTTTGCCTTGACAGTGTAAGTGCAGTTTTTTGTATTATTTAGCTAGATGAAATGTTATTAGTACATTGTCTTTTTGGTGTATAAAAAAAACATTAACTGATGTACCTCTCTATCATCATATAGAGGCCACAGCAGTTATCAGCACCTAAGACATGAATGTTTCAGGATTAGTTTTTACTTGATTGTACACTTGAAGGTCCTCTGGTTCTTAGTTGTAGTTCCAGTGCATACAATGCCTGCAATGTTTATAATTATTGTTCTAGGTAAAGAGCACAGTCACCTAAATAAAACTATCTGCAAAATCGTGAAATTTATTTATTTTCGTTGTTTACCAGGAAAGTCCAACTGGGTAATACTCATTTTCAGGGGAGGCCCAGGGAGAAAGGCTCCCATCTGCTTACATTGCATTATACTAAGTTCCAGTTAAACACAGAGTTGTTACATTTCTATTTACATTTATACACAAACAAGTTACATTTATACATTCTAAGATTATACAGATGTGGAAGTTACTAAAGAGAATGCCCAAATACAACTTAATGGCTTGTACAAGCATCAGTTATGTATAAAAACTGCAGCTATGTTGTCTCTATGCTACTATGCTGTGCTAAAACTGCTGTTATAAATGTAAGTTAAATTGAATTGACGATGTTGGCATTAGAAGCAGTGTTTACTGATTTAGCACTGCAGTTGTGTCCCTGATACTGATTCAAGTGTACTGTTAAGTGTTCATTTTACTTTTTCTTGTATGCACAGGATAATTGGCTGCTAATATATTGTGCATGACTTATTAACTTGTTTCCAAACAGTTATGGCACTGTGATGTGTTAGCCGTAGAAGTACTCTCGAACTGCTGCAGTAGCATTTGTTCTCCTGCTGTCTATTGTTTCTCTCCTGCTCTCTCCACTCTGTCCTCAGACCTGTGTCTTTTAACACCCACTTATCTCCACATTACATCCTTTAACCTATCTTTGTCTCATTCTTCTACCTTCACCCTCTCTTTTTCTCTCTCTTCACAGTGCACTCGGGCAATTCTGCAGTCCACGGCTACCACCCCACCCATACAATCTAGGAAAAAAGCAGTACTGCAAAACTAAACCAAGGATATACCCTTTGAGCCTGAAGAGCAGGGTCAATCCACACAGGTATTCTACATGTATGTGTTAAGATAGTGAAGCTTTAACATTAGCTGTGTTACTTAGTAGTTCTCAGTGTGCAAATAAAACTGACTGTTTGAGTCTTGTGTCCTCCCCTCAGCTTGTGTAGTAATCCTAATTGTCCACTAGATAGTATACACTTAATTCAGGGCCTTCCTATTCTCTGTGATTAAAACTTAACCCTCAAGCAACCCTTTCAGTGCTGTTTGCCTTAGTTTTCTATCATTTGAGCCCCACCTGTTTATTTGCATCTCTATACATTCCCCTCCATTGCTAATGTATTTCCCTACTCTAATCTGTGCACAAACTGGCTACTAATAAGCAAGTCAATGTGAAGACACACTCCAACCTTAATAAACTTTGCTGTTTCTTCTCTCCTTCACTTTCAAGTAGAGCTTGTATCACTATTCACCCCCTCTGAGGCCTTCATTTATAGTTTTCCACTGCTTGCCTCTCTGGTTTGGCTGGTTTCTTTGCATTGCACCTGGTTCACACCCTTTTTGCTACCCCCCACCCCCAATACTAAGTCTATATTAGATTCCTGCTGTTTATGGAGCCAGAGACCTAGGGACCCAAGTCGACAGCGACCTCTCATTTGACACCCATGTTGCCAAAGTGGTTAGAAAAACATTCTACCTTGCACACCTCATCATGAAGGGATTCACATCCAGATCCAAGGATGTCATTGTACCCCTATATTCCTCCCTCATCAGACCCATGATTGAGTACAATGCCCCATTTGGTATGTACCTCACCCAGCATTTGCAACAGCTGGAGAGACCACAAAAGTACCTCACCAAGAGGATCAAGGGTCTCCAACATATGTCTTATTCTGCCAGACTAAAGAAACTTCAGCTCTATTCAGTAGCATACCACCTGCTCAGAGGTGATCTCTGCCTGACGTACAAGGCCATGTCAAATCAGGATCTGATGGACATGCTCCACCTCAAAAAATCCAAATCCATCAGGACCACGAGAGCTAAAGACTTAAACCTCGGCACAAGTATGAATAGGACATGCTGGAGGGATAGATTCATAACCCAGAGGCTTCCCATGCTTTGGAACAAGATCCCAGTTCGTATTAGGCAGAGCCCCTCACTGACTCTCTTCAAGAGAAATCTTGATGAGTGGATGGGAAATCATAAGTTTACCCCAGGGGTCACATCTGTGTCACTGCTAGACAGGGGCACAGTAAACTAATTCTATTATATAAGGGGACCTTCATTGTGTCACTACTAGACAGAGGCACAGTATTCTAAATTTATTCTGTACATTTTTTGTACCATTTCATGGGGTGGCAAAAGCCACATCACTATGGCTAGGCTTACAAATGCCCCTGGGCAGATAGCCTAGTACAATACTATGAAACTATGAAACTATAACTAAGAAAACCCATGATCTAAATGCCAACATAGCCTTATACTCTCCTGATATTCTCATGCTGACTGAATCCTGGCACAAACCTCATATTAAAAGTGAGGAAATACTCTCAACAGGTTATAACATTCTTCAAGTAGATAGACAATCTAAGAAAGGGGGTGGTGTGGCTCTAATGTTTAAACACCACCTCAACATCCAGATCCTAAACACATCTGCCCCCCATATTGGAAATGAAGAAATCCTATCTGCCAACCTCAAACTAAACCCAAATAAAACAATAACATAATAGGATGCTACTTCTCACCTGGCCAAAACATCCCACCCTTGGAAAACCTCTTGAACTGGGCTAACCATTCCCTACCCCAGTAAACCACAATCATGGGTGATTTTAATATCAACTGGCTATCTTGTAGTAACAATCATCTATACCAGCACCTAAACCTTCATGGTTTCTCTCACCTAATACAGTCAACTACCTTGATAAATAAAAACTCTAACAAACATATTACTCTTGGCTGGATATTAGTCAATAAAGACTCTCACTCATAGTTAGCTGGCTGTTTACCAGACAGCCTCAGTGACCACACTCCAACATTCCTTTTGAGACACCACTTAAATTGTGCTAAACCCATTATCTATAGACAAATATGAATTAGGGTAAACTTTAACCCTCTCTCCTTTATCTCACCCCTTCAAAATGTGACTGGACACCACTAAAGTACCTTAATCTGGATGAAGCCATCCACTTCTTCAATAGCACCTTCCTAAGCATCCTAAACACACATCCCCCCATAAGAAATGCCAGAATCAAAACACAGTACTCCCCTTGGCTACAAAAAAGCACCAGGGCACTAATGAAAATCAGAGATAAGGCCTGGGAGCACTGGCGCTTAACAAAAACCCACTCCTCTAATCAATCATTCCTAGAGTTGCACAACAAGGTCAAAAAGCAAATAAAAGAAGATAAAACTCAATATATTCAGTTTTCCCTAAACTCCTCCTATCACACCCTAAACAGTTCTGGTCCACAATAAACTCCATTCTCCAACCAGGTAAAGTAGGCACCCCCCCCCCCCCACATACCTCTCCCCCTTCCTCCAGCAGTATTGCTGACTCATTTAATAAACACTTTACTGAAACCATTCTGTCTTTGACTAAACAACACAACCCTCTACCCACCCTTCCACATTAAAACCAAATACTCTGCCCACAGTCTTTTCTTTTTCATCAGTGCCTACCTCCTATATAAAAAAGTCTATTGAAACTTTAAGCCTACAACACTTGCAGCTGACAATTTCCCCTCTGGATGCCAAAAAATAGCAGCAGAAGCCCTAGCTTATCCAGTCTCTATCTTAATTAATTGATCCTTATCAGAAAGCTATATCCCCACACTGTGGAAAATATCCTACATCATTCCCCTCCATAAAGGTGTCTCCTCCACTGAACTTTCCAATTACAGCCCCATAGTCATTCTTTTTCCAGTTTCCAAGATACTTGAGGAATGCATCCAGTCTCATGTCTTAGACTACCTCTTAGCTAATAACCTCCTCTCCAGCACCCAGCATCGCTTCAGGCCATACCAGAGCACTACTACCACTTGTTCTCTTTCACTAATGCTATCTTTCATCATAAAAATAATGGCCTCTTCTCATCTGCTATATTTCTGGATCTATCCAAGGCTTTTGACATGGTCTCACACAAACTACTAATCTCTGTTCTCACTAACCTATCCTTTTCCCAATCAGCTACTGACTGGTTTCACAGCTAGCTAACTGGCTACCAACAATCAGTTGTTTGGCATAATGACCTATCTCTTCGACTTCCTGTAACACTCTGTGTTCCCCAAGGCTCCATCCTTAGTCCCCTACTATTCTCACTCTTCACAATGATCTATTCACAGCCACCAAGCATGCTTCTCTTATACAGTATGCAGATGACTTCACCCTCATCTGCTCAGCCCCAGCTATACCTGAACGTGACAAGATCACACAGGAAGCCTTTTCATCTGTAGAAAACTGGCTATCTCATTGTAAACATTGATCACACAGGAAGCCTTTTCATCTGTAGAAAACTGGCTATCTAATGCCTAGTTTTTACTCAGCCCGAATAAGACTAAGCTCCTCATCTTCCAACCCACTAAATCTAACCCAATTATCCTCCACTTTAATACTCTAGTCAAAGACAATACCGTCATCTCCCAAACAGAACACACCAAACTACTTGGTGTTGAGATTGAAAACGATCTCAGATTTGACACTCACATTTCTCTTACCATAAAAAAGGGTCACAAAAACTAGGTCCATTGTAAAGAAACAAACAATTCCTCACCAAGACAGCCAGCATTTCTCCTGCCAATTCCCACCTAAGCTCCACTTTACTTTATGCCTCTCCTATACTTACCTACCCTAGACAAACAGACCTAAACAAGCTCAAGGCTTGCTACAATAAAATTGCTAAGTTTGCCACTAGTGCATCTTATCGCAGTCACCACTGTATATCACTTAAAGAACCTGACTGGTTTGAACTCTCTCCTCTTCTTCACCCGAATCAACTCTCCCTTGCCCACAAGTTAGTAAACCATTCTCTTAAAGTCCCATCCCTTCAAAACATTCTCAGACCCTAATGCTCCACTAGACCTCTACACTCCAACAGCAAAAATCTATTTCTAGTGACCAAACCCAAGAACTCAGCGGGAGAAGCACTATTCTCCTGCGTGATATCCAGATTATGAAACAATCTTCCCCTCTATAACCAGACTACCTTCTTGCAATCACTTCAAGACTGCCTTAAAAACTCACTTAAAAATTCTCTGGTTATGCCCATGCACCAATCCTGACTAGTAACCCTCCTTTTACCTCCCCTTCCTCTCGCCTCCCCTAACCACTGTGCCTCCAACCATCTGATCATTGGATTCCTTCCTCTGCAGGCTCTGGCTCACCCTTTACCCTCCCCTTCCCTCCTCACTCAGTCTCTCAGAGCTGTTATAACATGCTTAACTACCTCACTTAATCTCAACTCCAAATACATATCCAGCTGACTTACACCGAGCTTCCTCTCACTACCACGTATACTACTCACTCAGTCTCCTCTCTTACTCCTCTATCTTCTCCTTCCATCCCATTAGCCCTTCAAGCTTGTTCCACCTTCATGTGGAGCATCTGCTTTATATCTGCTTGAGTTTAGTGCAATATTTATATAAAATAGTTAGGTATATGAGTTTAGAACAGTATCTGTTTGAGCTTAGTACTATCTGTATATACATCCTTCCTTTACTCCTAGCATCTAGCTAGATATTGGTATATCTGTTCATTACTATGTTTCATATTGTATGTACAGTTAATGCTTGCTGCAGTATGTATTATCTGCTATTGTATGTATATTCAGTTGTTCTTCATGTACTCTGCTGCTCATTTATTGTTCTGTGGAGCTTTTCTCCACGATCTTCCACTGAAAAGGACCTGTGTCCAGTTGGAATTTCCCGGTAAACAAATGTAAATAAATAATAAATAAATAAATGCCATTTCAGTGAGAGGTTGAGAGTATTATGTTTAAGAAGAGTATTTGGAGAGTATCATATGGTGAACACAAATTCTCAACCTTGAGATGAGCATGTGCAGGACCAGGATGGGTTAAGATGTTTAAGCAGTAGTTTAAAACTATTGAGTTTCTTGGAGAGCTTTATTTGTGCAGGGATACAATTCCAGAGTTTAACAATGTATTGGCAGTAGAGTGAGTCTCCTGCAACATTATTTGACTTATTTTTAACTAATAAGAATTTATTACTACAGTGGAGGTCCCTTGCTGGACAGTAGGTCAGTAATAAGTTATGTAGTGCAGGGCATTTTTTCTGGATGATGAATGAGGTTGTGTGTTATAGTTACTGTAGCTGTGAATATATCAGGTAGTTGTGTAGCTCAAGCCAGTTTAATTGCTTTAAGCTATGACAATGATTGGTCCTATGAGGGAGATTAGTGGCAAAATTAGCTACTTTATTGTAGCAGGTATCAAGTTTCTTCCTTTGAGTATTGTTTAAATTTGTTAGGATAGAGAGTCGGCAATAATAAGGTGGTGGCTAGAGTTTTATTACAGTATCTGTAAAAAATCCATTGATCCTATATAGGAAGCCTAGTTTCTTGTGTGTAGATTTTATGGTGTGCAGTATATGCTGGTCATATTTGAGATTGTCATTTATTATAATGCCTATACATTTACTGTGAGTTGTAGTTTTAATGACAGTATTATTTTCTGGCTTTATGATAAAAAAATGCTTTTGATTTTGTCAACTTTTTGAAGTAAAAAGCATTAATTTAGTTTTCTTGGTGTTGATAAGGAGGCTTGCTTCTTTGAGTCAGGTTTCTGCAGATGAGAATGATTTTTTGGGTAATGTCTTGTAGTTATTTATTGTTTAGGCTGCACATATAAATGATGAGTCATCTGCATACTGGACTAAACTAGGATGGTGAGTGGAGGTGTGGAGGTCATTAATGAATATATTAAATAGAAGAGGACCCAGGATAGAGCCCTGAGAAGCTCTTGTAGTAACTGGTTGAAAGGATGAGTAGGTTTGTTGCCATTTAGTGGCTTGTTGCTTTCCAGATAGGAAAGTAAGAAACCACAACAAGCAGTATTGTGAAAGTCCTATTGAAAAGAGTCAAATGAGTAGTTTCTGGTGTGAGACACTATCAAATGCCTTTGACAAGTCTAAGAACATAGTGGATGCAAGCAGACCATTATTTCTATGTTGGTTTATTATGTTGGTAAAATGTAATAGAGCACTAGTAGTGCTGTGCTTCGGCCTAAAGCCATGTTGTGTTTCTTAGAGCAGGTTGAGATTAGGTATTGCATCAGCTGCATATGGGTGCATTTCTCTAATATGATGGACAGGGGGAGAGAATCACTACAGGTCTGATTAAACTCAATAGATGTGCTGTCTTTGTGCAGGGTATGATGTAGGATATTTTCCACAGTGATGGAGTGTGTCTTTCTGCTATGGACCTATTAATTAGTGTGGACACAGGAAGGCTATGAGTTCTGCAGCCATTGTAAGGTAGTTTGATGGTAGCTAGTCTACAGCTATGGAGATAGTTTTTAGTTTAATGAGGAACTTCATTATGAGTGAGGTGGATGCTGGACTAAAATTGAAGAGCTATGGTTGGTTTTGATTGGAGAGGGATAGAGAGGAGAGGGGGGCAGATGTATTAGTGTCTACCAGAGATAATATTGATTGTATAAAGGAGGCATTAAACTGTGAGGGAACAGAGTCTGTTGTATTGTCTGTTTTTCGAGAGAAAGTGGTGGTCTTGTCAGGGTGGAATAGTTTATTTAGTGATGACCAAACACATTTTGGGTTGTTTTGAGTTGTTTTTATGTTTGTCTTGTAGGTTGGTATAGTATCTTTGTGTATGCTGTTTGAGATGAAGTTTTGCATTTCTAAGATGTCTAAATTGCTGGAAGGCATTTTGAGTCCTTTTTTATACCAATCTTTCGAAGCTTTATTCCTTTCTGTCATGAATTTTTTGTTTCCTTTATCAGCCATGGTGGAGGGTTGGAATTTACTCTTTTATAATGTAACGGTGCTAGATTATTTAAGGTCTGTAAGAATATGTTATTATAGTGATATACAGCATTATTTACTGGCATTGTTCTGAGTTATATTTTTTTAGTGTTTCATTGAAAATATCTTTTCTGAAATTGGTTGCATTTTGTATTTAATTGTAGATGATATGTTTATCTAGGTTATGATGAGTTCTAATAACAGATGCTGGTATGTGGTTACTTCTGTTATCTGAGAGGCAGCGTACTTTTGTCAGTTTGTCTGGTTTGTTTGTAAAAATCTAGTTTAGTGTTGTGTCTCTCTGAAGTTTTACCAATTCTAGTAGGTATGGTTATTAATTGTCTAAAGTTGAACAAGTTTAAAGATTCAGTGGGGTAGTGGTATTTATGAGTTGCCAGTCTATATTTAAGTCTCCAAGTATTATAATTTCATATTTGTTGCAATATCCAATACAGGATGCTATCAGCAGTATCAGTGTTAAGACCTGGTAGTATATAGATTACTGTTAAACACATACCCTGGGATTCAGCAAGCTCTGCATGGAGTGCAGGAATACTGCAAGAGCTGCTGCACGCAATATGGCTGACGAGCGATCCAGGAACGAGCTCCAGGGATGTGCACGAGTACTCCTACACTATTCCTGCACAAACACAGCTCCTGTATGCTAATTACCCCATTTGCTGGTGAAAACCATGCAAATGAGGTGAATTAGCGATCCAGGAAGCAGGCAGGTGTCTGTGCAGGAATAGTGTAACCTGCAGAAATGTATTTGGTTACTAACCAAATACATTTCTGCAAATTACAAAATGGAGGCATGACAGCTCCAAAGAAAGCATGTATTCAATGTAGTAGGCATGCCAATGGCCAAATATATGGCCATTGTCATGGGAAATAGTTGCAAAATTAGACAAAATAACTTTTATTTTTTTTTTGCTGATTTTGGCCGTTTAAGAGTAGGGCAGTGGTGCGCAAATGGGACCGGCTCGAAAATAAGAAAAACAGTTAGAAATAAGCTTTTAAACCCAAATCAGTATTTTGCCATGATAGTCAATGGCATGCATAAGACAACAATACCAGGGAATAGTGGTTGCTAAGGGGGAAGGCTCAGTATGAGTGTGGTAACTATGAATTAGCATTTATGAAAATGAGGGGGCTGATACTGAATCACAGATTTCCTCTCAGTGTTAGCTTGCACCCAACCGTGTAGGTGCAGCAACACCATGGTATAAGTATAAGAGGTAGATGACCTCATAAGGGGGAGTGTCATGCATGCTGT
Organism: Protopterus annectens; assembly: GCF_019279795.1. Classification (NCBI taxonomy): domain Eukaryota; kingdom Metazoa; phylum Chordata; order Ceratodontiformes; family Protopteridae; genus Protopterus; species Protopterus annectens. The sequence continues at coordinate 746,094,327 of NC_056726.1, forward strand.
AAGCTTATTGGAGCCATGTGGCTCATATTTGCCATTAGCTAAGCACAGCTAAGGAAGGGGGTGTGTCTGAGGCTGCCTAGCAGTTTTTACATTGCCTAAACCGGTGTGCGTGATGCGCACAGTGTTTTAAACAAAAAAAAAAAAATGGAAATAACATCTCTGTTCACATCTGAGCACTAGGTATGCGTCACGCATCTCGGGGCTTAAATGGGAAGGCAATGGGAAGGGAAAACAGCAGTAGGAAAGCAATCAAGAAGAACTAGCATAGCTGGCAGGTGAAATGTATCAGAATCAGCCAATTGCACAGACAGCAGCCCAGCCCAGCACACTACTATAAACTATGCAAAGACCTTTCACTCTGATTTTTCCTACAAACTCTACACCGCCGGTGTACACTGATGGGGAAATTTTACCTGACAAAAATAATAAAATGTTAGGGGCTGCTGTTGCTCTCATACATCACTATGTGGAAGAGACTGAGGATGGTGAGAATGTGAATGCGGACAACCAACCCACAGTGAGGAGGAGAAGAAGAGTGTACAGACCCAGGGTAACCTACCAGGGGCTACATGAGCTGGAGATAGTGGAGCACTATAGGGTGGACAGGGACATGTTAAAGCAAATTGTTGAGCTGTGCCAGCCACGCCTGACACACAGAACCAACAGAGGGGAACCCATCCCAGTGGATACCAAGGTATGTGTAAGATTAAGAATACTAGCCACAGGTACCTTCCAAAGGCCAACTGGAGATATCATTGGGATCTCACAGGCATCATCATCCAGGGTACTCCACCAGTTCCTGGATGCCATGTCAGCACATGCCGGTGAGCACATATATTTCCTCAACACCCATGAGGCAATACCAGCAATATGCATCTCTTCCACCATATAGCAGAATACCCTGAGGTAGTGGGTGGTATAGACTGCATGCAAATACACATCAAAGCACCACCTGGTGAGCAGGGTAGGGTCTACATAAACCCCAAGGGCTTCACCTCCATCAACTGCTAGGTCATGTGTGATGCCCAGGGCATTATCTTGAATGTGTGTGCTGGCAGCCCTGGAAGCTATCACAACTCCCACATCTGGCATATGACACAGCTGTACCAGAAATTTGCCAGTGGGGACATCTTATATGGCCGTCTAGTGGGGGATGCCGGTTATGCCCTGGAGCCATGGCTAATGACACCCATCAGAAATGCACACACACCCAAACAAGAACGCCATAAAGTGGCACACGCACAAACCAGAATCATAATAGAGCGTGTGTTTGGGATGCTGAAGTCATGGTTTGGGTGCCTGGACATATCCGGTGAAGCCTTGCAGTACTCTCCAGCTATGTGTACAAAATTTTCATTGTATGTGCCATGCTACACAAAATGATCCTGCGGAAACAGCTGCAGCAGGAACAGTACGGGGCAGGGCCACACAGCCCCCCCCACCATTGCCAAGGCCATCACAGGCACAGAGGGACTTGGAGGAGGAACAATCTGAGCCTGCTCATGTAGGCAGAAGGAGGCATGTACAGTATGCCCAGGCTTTGGCAAAGATGCAATGCATAGCACTTACACTGACACGGTAGGGACCCAGGGAATGACACCTCTCTCTGACTCGCACTTACAGTAAAAGGGATGCCAAACATGACACTACCTGTGCTTTAACATGTATAGGGTGTGTATTATGTGCATCCGACATAGTCAGCCCTCCAGCACCATCCTCAATACTGGCACAGCCACAAGGTAAGTCACTCTTCCTATCAATTGCTGAATGGAGTAGTATGTTCTGCTAGTTGTATTTATGGTATGGATGTGAGCATGCAAGGGGATCGGGTGGCTGAATGGATGGCAGCAGATAGTAGACACCTATATGGGCAGCAAGAATTCCATAACAAATACTGATGTCAACAAAGTAGGTGGTACTAGACAAGGTGACAAATCCCACTGCAGTACATGTGGTGGCCCAAATGTGTGTCCATAGTACACACACATGCATGTCAGTGAGGCTCACGTACCCAACACCAGCCTCATCCAGCAGGACAGGTGTAGATGACAATAAAGAAAAGCTATGCTAAGGCCTCCAATTGATAGCAATGGTAAACAGCCCCCTTCAGACCTACACAGACAGAGTATAACACGTCTGGCAGTTATATGTTAGTTCTGAAGGGTAAGAAGTCTGAAACTAAAATGTAGGTCAATAAAACCTAAGATCTGTACTCTACTGATATGCCTCTAGTCTGCATGATTGGTCAGAATACAAAATGAAATGGAAGTCAGCAGAGTACCTGAAATACCAGTACAGTCATAACAATTGTTTACAATTGTCAGGTGTGCCCCCCCACAATCCTATGTTGAAATGCAGTAACATGTATGTGTGGGTTTAATAACAGTGGAGCACAGATTTCTTGAGCTGGCCCAATTTACAGGAGAGAGTGTTGCATATGTACAATAGGCAGGGGTCTGTGTGTTAGGTTATTGTGTACTCTATATTGTGTGGAAGTGGTCAGCATGTAGGCATGGAGGGTTGTGTCTTCATGGCCTATGGCCAGTACTGTTGGTGACAGGGCCATGTTCTGACAACTGAAGTGCCAACAGAATGCATCCCAGCAATACCCAATTCAGCAGTCATCCATACTCACTGTCCAGATGTCAATATCTGTCACCATCTGAAAGATGGACATGCCATGAATGTGGGCACAGACATGCACACAGTACACAGGTGGAAGTACCCTAGACAGAGTACATAAAATGTAACTGTCAGCTGCACCCACCTTTGGAATTGTACATACAGGCTAGCAGCACATTAATTGCCTGTGTAGTATGGAATACAGATGTAGTCTGGTCAGTCACTGGCAAACCACAAAAGGCACAGTTATGAAGTAATGAGAGACAGCCTATGTCCCCGCACAAGGCAGCATAAGGGGAATGTCCCAGGTATATCTGTGAGTCAGCTGCAAGATGCTTCCATATCACACATGCACTCAGCTCATCCCACCATCAGCCACAGGTTTATTACAGGCCATATCCCTGCTGTTGGGAATGAGTATAGTATGACCCCCCACTTCTGTATGGGAATGCCCACAGAATGCAGCGTGCTGAAGAGGTGTCCCATGCAGGTGTGTCCTTAGCTGTAAACAGCACCCTGCCAGCATCCAGACCAATGGATTAATATGGACAGGAACTATTGCCATTAACACCTCGCACACTTACCCTGTCACCCCAGGGGAATTCAGTGGCTCACAGCCTGGGAATGTAGGAGTAACAGAATGCACTGTCCTTCTACAGATGGCCTACATCACTACCAAATGCCCTACAGTCCTCTATCAAAGGCCTGTGCCTCACCCATACTGCCAGTGTATGTTATCTCATGGGGTCCCAACTAACAACATAACACAGTTCACAGATTACAAATGCAAGACCATGTTGACAAATCCCAGTAGCATGCCCACCATGTCTTACTGCATGAATTGTGGACCAACCCCTAAATACTGCTAGGATGAAGGGACAACTATAGGGATACTTCTCAGATATTGCTCACATAATGTTAGGAAGAGGATAGAATAACAGAGTGGGGAGGGGGTGTAGAAGCATGGACATCATGGAGTGTGTGAAGTCTGAAACTCTGATGTGTGCCCATACTACCCCTGCCTGCAAACCCATTAATGGGTGGCTGCAAACCTGCTCATATACCACAATGTGAAGGGGAACTGACCAGATATATGACCCCTGCCTCTGAGTAACCTGTGTGAATCTATACAACTGAAAGGTATGGCCACAGCAGTATATAGCCATTCTGTTACATCAATATATGTACAAGCAGGGGATCCTCATTCACCACAGTACCAAGGTGCTGGGCCATTTACACAGACCCATCAGCAAGTGTCTGCAGTTACCCCACCAGAATGGCATGAGTGTGCAAGAATATGTAGACTGCAGACCTCAATACTGGACACAGCTTCGTTCATCTTGTATTTCCCAGGAAATAACTGTGAGGAAATAAGTATATATGTCAGTAGTTGAAGACATAATACAACACATTGTAAAACAGTACATATGTCTGAATATCTCTGATAACACCAACCATGTAACAAAAGCAGTACAGACACAATAGTTACTGTATTCCACTATCTTTCGCCCATTGTGACTCTATATTGCAACCTGTCTACAGACATCCTGCAGAAACAGGTTGCTAGCTGTAAGGGTAGAACACAAAATCCTGGACTGGAGTACAACCTACCTGGAATGGTTTCACACACTCAATACAGAAGGTCATACTGAGCATGCTCCTACACTTAGTGAAATGAAGCCCATGTCTGACAACAACAGTGGACTATACATATCTGTCACTCGCAGATGTCTGTGCACACCCACCACATTGTACACCATTCATGCTTTGCACACACATTGGACAGGAATATTCACACATATCCAAGGCCAACACACTATAATATGTCAAACACACACACACACAGATGTGGGGAAGAGATAGACAGACAGTGACAGAGATTTCCATCATGACACCTGCCCCACCCACCAAGCATCCAATTGGCCAATGTCACATGATGTGCCGATGACAATTACTGTAGACATTGCTTTTGGTAGCCCTCAGCCCTATAGTGTCTGTGGTGCTTGTGATAACTGTGTAACATGATAGTACAAATCAGTATTCATCAAGCATTTGTATACCCATTCCTGTCAAATGTAAAGTTGTGTGTGACTGAGTGTTGTGTGTGTGTTTCCAGAGGAATAGTTTATGGCCCATTCACACACACTGCACTTCCCATTGCCCATGTTAGCACTCATGCTGATGTCAGTCACCTTGAAATAACCCTCAGGCCAAGTCTCAGCCCCATAAGCTCTGTGGCACTTGCGTTAACTGTGTAATGCTATAGTGTAACATACTAGTTAGGTAGGAGTTCTAATCCCAGTCATGGCAACTGTGAATCTCTGTGTGTGTGTGTGTGTGTGTGTGTGTGTGTGTGTGTGTGTGTGTGTGTGTGTGTGTGTGTGTGTGTGTGTGTGTGTGTGTGTGTAGATGAATGATTTTGAGGCCATTTACTTTCACTACACCTCCCATTGCCCTACTTTAGCAATCCTGCTGATGTCAGTCACCTTGAAATACCCCTTTGGATAAGGGTCAGCCCTATAAGCTCAGTTGCACTTGTGATAACTGTGGAGTGTTATAGTGTAACATACTAGTTAGGTAGGAGTTCTAATCCCAGACATGATGACTGTGTAATTGTGTGTGTTTTTGTGAGAGAGTGTGTCTTTGATAATACCTGATAGTATGAACATTCGCACTTACTACTCTCCCCTTACCCCTCCTTTAGCACTCTCCACCATGTAAGCTCCATGGCACGTGCCATAAATGCAGAACAATGTATTAGCAGTAACTACACAGGTATGGGTTTGAATCTCATCTGTAGCAAGTGTTTGTGTGTGTACATATGTATGTGTGAACCTCAAAGATTTTGGCTCCATTTACACCCAGTACACATCTCAGAGCCTGACTTTAGCAGTCCTGCAGATATCATCCACCTTAGAAGTACCCGTTGCCAAGCCTAACCCATGTCAAGTCAGAGGTGCATCTGGTAAATGAATAATACAATGGTTCATAAAGATTGTTAGATAGAGGTTTGAACCTCACCCCTGGCAAATGTAAATGTGTGTTTAGGGTAAAATTATGCTTGGAATCTCTCACCCACTACATCACCCAATGCCAGTATTTACAAGGGCTGGTGATGTTCCTCACCTTAGAAGTAACTTGGGATGGATAACATCTACCCTATAAGCTCTGTGGCGCATGCGAAAAATGTGGTACACTATAGTAGCACTACCTAGCTAAGTAGGGGTTTAAATCTCAGTACTGACAAGTGTGTGTGTGTGTGTGTGTGTGTGTGTGTGTGTGTGTGTGTGTGTGTGTGTGAGTGTGGAGATTAATAATTTGCAGGCCATTCACATTCACTACACTTCCCATTGCCCTACTTTAGCATGACTGTTGATGTCATTCACCTTAAAATAACCCTTTGGCCATGTTTCAGCCATATAAGCTCTGTGGCGCTTGCAATAACTGTGTAATACTGTAGTACAGCAAACTAGTAATCCTGATCCTGCCAGCTGTGATAATGTGCATGTTTCCCTGAGAGAGTGCATGTGTGACTTCATTGACACCTTCTTTTGTGGACATTCACACTTACTACCATTCCCTTACCCCTCCTTTAGCACTGTTGCTGATGTTACTCACTTTCAAAGATACCTTTGGACAGCTCTTCAACATGTAAGCTCTTTGGCACGTGCAATAACTGCATAATACTGTAATAGCAATACATAGATAGTGCTTTGAAACTCAGCACTGGTAAGTGTGTGTGTCATCAGTATCCTGTCTGGGTGTTGGGGTGATTGTGTAATGACAGGATCCATTGCAGTGTGGGTTTTGCTACATCATTATATTGAAGACCTATATGTCCCAATGTCCACATTACAAGGCCAACAGTTTTCAAATACTGTAGAGGTTGTTGTAGACAATCCTCAGCCATAAATGTGTACAGCCATGTGCAATTACTATGTGACAGTATGGATTAGTAAACAATAAAGGTGACCGTTATAATACCCAGGTACCACTCCACCCACGGATCATATACAATCATGCTTGGCTCTTACTCTCTGACTCCATTTCCTTTCTTACTTTGTCTCTGCCTGTCTCTCTCTCTCTCTCTCTCTCTCTCTCTCTCTCTCTCCCTCCCTCTCTGGTGGATGTGAAAAAGTACATCTGTTTTGCATAGGCAGTAGCTTGAGTTTTGTAAGTAATACTCATGATCAGCTGATGGCCTGTGCATGAATTGCAGTCCCCCACTTGCTAATTGCATGTGGAACAACTGTGGTATCATTCCTATAGCCAATTGCATGGAAACACACTCCTATAACTAAGTACTTCATGTGAGTGTTGGCCCTTTCCCTTCACTGTGAGCAGGACTTCATGTGGGTGTCTGAGAAACAGCATCACAGAGGGTAGTTGGAAATACATCTTACAACATACACTGTGGAGACAGGCCAACAAACAGGAGGGTATGTTGGGTTTGTGTGGATATGGCTGTTCTACATGATTTAAAGTCTGGCATGACAGTGTTATGTGGTTGAGGAAAATTTCACCTGTAGGGCTACCTGCAGACTGGCCAGATTTTGGAGTCTTACATGTGGTGTCTTACCCACACATTTCCTATCTTTAGAAATGCAGTGGCATACTCTGATGATTGCAGTCAGTACATGGTGACATCCATGTGAGTTACTGACTTCATATCCATCAGAAGAGATATGTCACAACAAACCCTGTTACACCAGGAATTTTCTCAGTTTATCACAGCAGTATGTCAATATTGGCCCTGTGTTTGTGCCTCTGTCCCCCAAGTCTGTCACCCTTTGTCCATATGTCATTCAGTAAGAGGTGCATATGTACAGTATATCATTATTTACTGACATCATACCTGATAACAAGCCAGTGAGATATCAGACTGCTAGACATGTTATGCATAGTAGGCCTTATATTTGAGGACAAAACCTGGACATTCTGTTGTAGTCTGTACAGTAGCGAGGTCTGTGTATTTATGGTGATTGTTGACAGAGTGTGTATTGTGAATATGTTACTTGGCCTGTGTACAGACTGTGGTAGATGTCATTGTTCTTGGTCCTGTTCTATCTGACATTGCATGCTGCTCCAGTTTACAGTACCCTATCAGCGTACATGTTTGTAGGGCCAGACTGAGACATGTCCCATACCACAGTCAGGCGTCAGACTACACTGAGTATTGGGCCAGTATACGTAGGGTTAGTGTGTGAGTGGCACATATGAGGATGTTTTTTTTTTCACACAGTCCATAAACTGTACTATTAATTAGGCTTAGCATAATGTGACTGTAACTGTGTTCAAATTGCTTGTGGGTATGCACTTTCACACTGGTGTCTGTTACTCCATGCTGTTACATGCCTATAGTGCCTGATATATTTGCAAGTTCATTTGTATTCTCCCATAGGAAACTTGGGTCAGTGTTGTGGCAGTCTGCCTGTAGTATGCACAGTTCTTTGTGACATGTCTAGCAGCTCCGTGTATTTATCTAGTGTGATGTTATGTATAGATATTTGTCAGATGTACTGTTGCCTGGCCACCATAAGTGTTGTGTATTTCTGAAAAAGCAGTGGGATGCTGTGAAGATGTATGTCACTAACTAGTGGGAAGTATGTGGGCTTGGGACCACTGCTCCTCCGGTTAATATGTGTTAGGACAGACAGGATTGTGTGAAAGCATCAACTGTGTGAGCTTATCTATTCAGGTATTTTTGTGATATCCCCATTTACATGCATGTAAACGTCCACTTTGTTAGGCTTGGTCCACGCGTCTTGCACAAAGGAGTTTGGTGTATACCTGTGGACTGACCAGATTGTGTCAGACTGTCCATGTTTATTGGTCATATCTCTTCTGTATTCCACAGGATCATTACTGTGATTTGTGTGGTACTTGACTATGATGATCTTATGATGTCTGTCAATAACTGATGGTGTACATGTCAGTATCAGAAGTGACTTCCCACACAAACCCCAGGATTCAGCAAGCTCTTCACGGTGTGCAGGAATAGTGCAGGAGATGCTGGAGGTAATATAGCCACCGAGAGATTCTGGAACAAGCTCCCGGGACATGCATAAGCGCTCCTGCACTATTCCTGCACGGACACAGCTCCTGTATGCAAATTACCCCATTTGCAAGTGAAAACCATGCAAATGAGGTGAATTTGTGATCCTGGAAGCTGGCAGCTGGCTGTGCAGGACTAGTGTAATCTGTAGAAATGTACTCAGTTAGTAACCGAGTACATTTCTGCAAACCACAAAACAGAGCCATGACAGCTACAAATAAAGGGTGTATATAGTGTGTAAAGCATGCCAATGGCCAAATATATGGCCATTGGCATTGAAAACAGTTGCAAAAATAAAGAAATAGCTTTTTTTTTTGGCCGATTTCGGCCATTTAAACATAGGGCTATGGCACGCAAATGGGATTGGCCCGAAAATAAAAAAGAAATTGAAAAAAACATTCTATCCAAAATCACAATTTTGCCATTATACTCAATGCAAGCAGAAAACAACATGGCAGGTGAATAGTGGTTGTTAAGGGAGAAGGCTCATTGTCAGACTTGTAACTAGGCATTAGCTGGTAATCTTATGCAAATGAGGGGAATGTTACTGAATCCCAGGTTCCCCCTCATGGCTAGCCTGCACCCAACTGTGTAGGTGCAGGAAGACCATGGTGCTAGCTGACATCATATATGGGTGTGTCAGGCATACTGAAAGCTTATTGGATCCCTGTAGCTCGGGTTTGCTCTTAGCTTAACAGAGCTAAGCAAGGGGGTGTGTCTGAAGCTGCTAAGCACTCTTTACATTGCCTAAATGGGTGTGCATGCCACGCATCGTGTTTTAAAGGGAAAAAAAGTAAAGCAGGAAATGGCAGCTCCATGAACATCTGAGCACTGTGTTTGCACGGTGCGCCCCTGGGCTTAAACAGGAAGGCAATGGGAAGGAAAAACAGCAGTAGGAAGGTAATCAAGGAGAACTAGAATAGCTGGCAGGTATCAGAATCAGCCAATTACACAGGCAGCAGACCAGCCCAGCACACTACTATAAACTACGCAAACACCTTTCCCTCTGTTTTTTCCCACAAACTCTACACCACCGGTGTACACAAGCGGGGAAATTTTACGAAACAAAAGCAAAAAAATGATAGTGGGTGCAGCAGCTCTCAAAAATCAACATGTGGAAGAGGCTGAGCGTGGTGAAGATGAAAATTCTGATGACCAACCCACAGTGAGGAGAAGGAGAAGAGTGTACAGACCCTGGGTAACCTACCAGGGGCTACATGAGCTGGAGATAGTGGAGCACTATAGGGAGGACAGGGACCTCCTACATTAAATTGTAGAGCTGTGCCGGTCATACCTTACACACAGACCCAACAGAGGGGAACCCATCCCAGTGGATACCAAGGTATGTGTAGCCCTAAGAAAACTAGCCACAGGTACCTTCCAAAGGCCAACTGGGGATATCATGTGGATCTCACAGGCATCAGTATCCAGGGTACTCCACCAGTTCCTGGATGCTATGTCAGCACATGCCAGTGAGCACGTATATTTCCACAACAGCCATGAGGCATTGACCAAGAATATGCATCTCTTCCACCAAATAGCAGAATAGCCTGAGGTAGTGGGTGCTATAGACTCCATGCACATACACATCAAAGCACCACTTGGTGAGTGGGGTAGGGTCTACATCAACTGCAAGGGTTCCCCTCCATCAACTGCCAGGTTGTGTGCGATGCCTAGGGCATTATAATGAATGTGTTTGCTGGCTGCCTTGGAAGCTATCACGACTCCCACATCTAGCATATGATGCAGCTGTACCAGAGATTTGCTAATGGGAACATCCCTTATGGCCACCTAGTGGGGGATGCTGGTTACACACTGGGGCCGGGGCTGATGACTTCCATCAGAAATGCACACACACCCAAACATGAACTCCATAATGAGGCACACGCACAGACCAGAATCATAATAGAGCATGTGTTTGGGATGCTCAAGTCACAGTTCCGGTGCCTGGACACATCCGGTGGAGCCTTGCAGTACTCACCAGCTACATGTACCCAAATTGTCATTGTATGTGCCATGCTACACAATATGATCCTGTGGAAACAGTTGCAGCAGGAACACCACAGGGCAGGGCCACACAACCCCCCACCATTACCAAGGCCTGCAAAGGAACAGAGTGACTCAGAGAAGGAACAACCTGAGCTTGCCCCAGGAGGCAGAAGGAGACATTTCTGGTATGCCCAGGCCTTGGCAAGAGGCAACGCATAGCACATACTCTAACATAGTAGGAACCCAGGGAATGACACCTCTCTCTAACTCACACATACAGTAAAGGGATCCCAAACATGACACTACCTGTGCATAACCATGTATAGGGAGTGTACTTTGTGCATCTGACATAGTAAGCCCCCAGCACCATCCTCAGTACTGGCACAGCCACAGGGTAAGTCACTCTCCCTATCAATTGCTGAATGGAGCAGTATGTTTTGTTACTTGTATCTATGGTATGGATGTGAGCATGCAAGGGAATCGGGCGGCTGAATGGGATGCCAGCAGATAGTAGACAGCTATAGTCGCAGCATGAAATCTGTAACAAATACTGGTGTCAGCATAGTAGCCAGTACTAGACCAGGTGACAAAACTTACTGCAGGAAATGTGATGGGCCAAATGTGTGCCCATAGAACACACACATGCCAGTCAGGGAGGTTCACATACCCAACAACAGTCTCAGCTAGCAGAACAGGTGTAGACAAACACAAACAAAGGCTGTGCTAATGCCTCTGATTGATGGCTATGGATAACAGCCCCCCTCCAGACATACACAGACAGACTACAGCAGGTCATACAGTGGGATATTAGTTCTAAAGGGTAAAAAGTCTGAAACTGAAATGTAGGTCAATCAAACCCAAGAACTGTAGTACACTGATATGTCTCTAGTCTGCATGACAGTTCAGAATACAGAATGAAATGGAGTACCTGAAATACCAGTACAGTCATAGCAAATGTGTACAGTTGTTAGGTGTGCCCCGCCCCTCCCACAATCCTATGTAGAAATGTAGTAACATGTATGTGTAACTATAATAACAGTGGAGCACAGATTACTTGAGCCGGCCAAAGTAGCAGGATAGATTGCAGTATGTGTACAATATGCAGGGCTGTGTGTGTTAGGTTGGTGTGTGTTGTATATTGCATGAAAATGGTCAGCATGTAGGCATGGTGAGGTTTGTCCTGGTGGCCTTTGGCCAGTACTGCCAATGACAGGGCCAAGTTCTCGCAACTGCAATGCCAAACACAATGCATCCCAGCAAAAAACATTCCAGCAGTAAGCATTGCAAATGTTTGGATGTAATATCTGTCACCATCTGAAAGATGGACATGGCAAGAATGTGGGCCCAGACATACAAACAATACACTTATTTATTTATTTCCAGTTTGATGACCAGGGAGGTCCACTGGGCTCAAAGAGCCCATTTTCAGTCGAGGCCCTGGGAGAAAAGCTCCAATAATACATAGTATAGTGTATGAAGTACAATACATAGTGGAAACAGAAACAAACTAAGTAAATTTTACATACAAAATAGCAAAAACTAAACAAATGTTAAACAGCAGCTTGGAGAAGGATGTAAACATATTTATACATGTTTAGTAGTTGAGAACAGTAGTACAAGGTTAAATTAATACAAAAGTTTAAATCATCTGAGAATAATATAGAAGTAATATTAGCATGGATGAGTTCTTTATGCATGAATATTAGCATGAGTTAAATTAATACAGAGGTTTAAATCCTCTGAGAGTGGTATAGAGATAGCATTAGCATGAAGGCAGTTCATAGGGTTAGTCAATAGTCTGTAAGGAAGAACAAACTTTGTGTGTTATAAAGTATTTATGTATTAAGCAAGTTAGGTAGGTGGAGTGCAAATGCATTTCCATTTTTGGGAAAGGTTAGAATGCAGCTGGGTTTTGAAGTGTTCAGAGTTCTCAGAAGTTCTTAGAGGTGGAAGGAGAGAATTACATTTTTTGGCAATGGAAAAGGCTAGGAGAAGATGACCAGCAGGACGGTTTGGTTTATAAACAGAGATTAGATTTTGGTGGGTAGATCTTAGAGTTCTGTTTGGGGTGTATAATGTTAAGATGTTTGTTAGTGCTGGGCATATAGTTGGTTTGAAAATAAGCTTGTGAGTGGTGATGAGTTGGAGGTAGTCAAGGTAGTTTGGGAGTTCTAGCCATTGCAGCTGGTGAGTGGAGTATTTGGAAGTGGTGGCGAACTTTGATATTTTATTGTAACAGGATTCTAGTTTAGAAGAGAGGGAGGAAGATAGGTTGGTTAGTAGGGGAGCACCATACATTAGTGAAGGTAGTAACAAGGTAGTGGTGAGAGTCTGTCTTGTTGAGGGGGAGAGAAAGTGGGAGTGTCTGTACAGCATGCCAAGTTTCTGATGGATTTTCTGTATATTTAGTTGAATATGGGCATCGAATTTTAGGTGTTCATCAATAGTAACTCCAAGAAGTTTAGCAAAAGGAACAACTTCTATAGTGGAGTTGGCAAGTCTTGTAATCTTGAAAGAGGTTTTGTCTAGGTGGATAGATTTTGAGGGAGAAAATAGAAGGATCTATGATTTGTTGGCATTCAAAGAGAGGTGATTTTGGAGCATCCAGTTCTCAGTAGTTGAGAAGGCAGTTTGAGTTTTTTTTTTTTTGGAGCTCAGGGAGGTTTGATGCAGAGCAAACTAAAGTTGAGTCATCTGCATATTGTACTATCTTAGTGTTAGGAATGGCTGCATGGAAATCATTAATGAAGATATTGAAGAGCGTAGGGCCAAGAATGGATCCCTGGGGTACCTTAGTTGGGGTGGGAAGGAAGGCTGAGGTGCCAGTCTTCCATTTTACTGCCTGAGATCTGTCAGATAGGTAGCTGCTGAACCAGGTAATGGTGTTTTGTGAGAGGTTAAGACTGGAAAGGTGATGAAGAAGGTGGGTATGGGAGACTGTGTCGAAACCCTTGGAAAAGTCATGGAGGATGTGGATACAAATTCTCCGGAGTCACAGGCATGGTTTATGATGTCTAGAAAAGAGAGAAGAGCTGTTATTGTGCTATGGCCAGGATGGAACCCATGTTGTGTTGGGGTGAGGAGTTGGTTATGTGTAATGAATGGCATGAGCTGGAGGTGGATGCTTTTCTCAAAAAATTTTGAAATAGTCGAGAGAATCTCTATGGGTTGGAAGTTGGCAATGTTATTATTTTTGCCTTCTTTATGGAGGGGTAGGATAAAGGCTGCACGCCACAGTTTGGGGACATATGATTCTTGCATGGATCTGTTGATGAGTATGCTAATAGGGATAGCGATACTGTCTGCTGTAATTCTTAAAAAGAGTGAAGGATATTGTCAGGGGCATTGGAGCAAGGCTTAAGCTTAGAGAGAAGTGTTTTATATATGAGGTGGGGATGGGTTTGAGATGCAATATGGGAGGTGAATTTGGGGTGGAAGGTTGGGCAGAGGGTTTGATTTGGGGGGAGGTGTTGTTTGGGAATGTTTTAGTGAGTTCTGCTATAGAGTTAGTAAAGAAGGATTTGAACAGAGTAGCTATTTCTGGGTCAGACTTTTTAGTGTCAGGGCAAGGTTCCACACAGGTGGAAGTACCCCAGACAGACAGTGTATAATATCTTACTGTAAAATGGACACACCTTTGGAATTGTACATACAGGTTAGCAGCACATTAGTTGGGTTTGTAGTAAGGAATACCAATGTCGTCTGGTCAAACACTGGCAGACCACAAAGGTCACAAGTATGAAGTATTGAAAAAATGCTGATGTCCCTGCACAAGCCAGCATAAGTGGAATGTCCCATGTATATTTGTGAGTCAGATGCAAGTAGTATCCATAGCACACATCCACCCAGGTCACCCCACCATCACCCACAGGTACCTCACAGGTCTTATCCCTGCTGTTGGGAATGAGTACAATATGTCCCCCACCTCTGTATGGCAATAGCCGCAGAATGCAGCATGCAGAAGAGGTCTCCCATGCAGGTGTGTCCCTAGCTGTAAGCAGCACCATGCCAGCATCCACACCACTGGATCAATAATGACAGAAAGTATTGGCATTAACACCTTGCCTACCTACCTTGTCACCCCAGGGGAATATAGTGTCTTGCAGTCTGGGACTGTTGGTGTTACACAATGCAATGGCCTGCTACAGCTGGCCTAAATCACTACCAAATCCCCTACAGTCCTCTGCCAAAGGCGTGTGTCTTACCTGTATTGTCAATGTATGTTATGTCATGGACTCCCAAATAACAACATTACACAGTCCACAGAATCCAAATGCAAGGCCATGTCGACAAATCCCAGTAACATGTCCACTATGTCCTACTGCATGAAATGTGGATCAACACCAAATTACTGCATGGATGAAGTGATAGCTATAGGGACCTTATTGGATAATGTTTGCATAATGTTTCAAAGAGGATACAATAATAGAGGGGAGGTAGGAACATGGAAGGCATGGAGTGCGTGCAGTCTGAAACTCAGCCATGTGCACATACTAAACCCTGCCTGCAAACACAGGAATGGGTGGCTACAAACCTGCTCAAAAACCACATTGTGAAGGGATAATGTCCAGAAATATGACCCCTGCCTCTGGGTAACCAGTGTGAATCTTTACAGCTGTGAGGTATGGTCACAGCAGGATATGGCCATACTGTCACGTCGATGGATGTGCAAGCATGGGATCCTCAGTCACCACTGTACAAACATGATGAACCATTTACACAGACCCATCAGCAAGTGTCTGCAGCTTTCCCTCCGGAATGACATGATTGTGCAAGAATATGTAGGCTGCAGCTGCAGACCACAATACTGGACACAGCTGCATTCACCCTGTGTTCCAAAGGAAATTACTGCAAGCAAATATATATACCTGACAGTAGCTGATGACATAAAACATCACAGTGTAAAACAGTACATATGTTTGAATATCTCTGCTAACACCAAGACAATGTAGCAGAAGCAGCACAGACACAATTACCTACAGTAACCCACTATCCTTTGCTCAGTCTACAGATATCCTGCAGAAACAGGTTGCTAGCTGTAGGTGTAGAACACAAAAGCCTTCACTGGGGATACAACCTACCTGGAATGGATTCACACATTCAATACTGGGCATTCTCCCACACTTAGAAAAATGAAACCCATGTCTGACAACAAAATACTGAAAGGTCATACTGGGCATGCTCCCACACAATGAAGCCCATGTCTGGCAGCAACAGTGGACTACACATATCTGACAGATGTTTGTGCACGCACTCCTCATTGCACACCAGTCATGCTTTGCACACACATTGGATAGGAATACACACATATATCCAAGGACAACTCCCATCATGAGGCCTGTCCTACCCAGCACATATCCAGTTGGCTAAAACCACATGATGTGCAAATGTCAATCAGTGTAGACATTTGCCTCTGGTATCCCTTAGCACTATAGTGCCTGTGGTGCTTGTGATAACTGTGTAACATGACTGTACAAATCAGTATTCATCTAGCAGTTATATAAATGTACATGCAAACCATAAACCTGTGTGTGCCTGAATGTTGTGTGTCTGCCTCCAGATGAATGGGTTATGGCCCATGCACACACACTGCACTCCCCATTGCCCTACTATAGTAAGCCTGCTGATGTCTTCACCTTGAAATACACCTTTGGTGAAGAAGTATCTCTATAAGCTCCATGGTGCATACTGTAATTGCATAATGGTATAGTATGATGTACTAGTTAGATAAAAGTTCTAATCCCAGACATGGCAACTGTGTGTATGTGTTTGACTGTGTAGGGAACAATGCTTTTGAGGCCATTCACACTCACTCCAATTTCTAATGTCCTACTTTGACAAGCCTATTGATGTCATTCACCTTAAAATACACATTTGGGGAAAAAGTAACCCTATATGCTCCATGTTACTTGCTATAACTGTGTAATCCTATAATGTGATGTACTAGGTAGGTAGGAGTTCTAATCCCAGACATGGCACTTGTGTGTGTGTTTGTCTGTGTAAGGATCAATGCTTTTGAGGTCATTCACATTCACTACAATTTCCATTGCCCTACTTTGGCAAGCCTACTGATGTCATTCACCTTGAAATACACCTTTGGGGAAATAGTAGCTCTATAAGCTCCATGGCACATGCAATAACAGTGTAATGCTGTAGTGTGATGGACTAGTTTGGTAGGAGTTCTATTCCCAGCCATGCTCACTGTAGAGCTTTGTGTGTGTTTGTAGGGATCAATGATTTTGTAGCAATTCATAGTCATTAGGCACTACTAAAAATGGAGAACATCGATATCTGTGCAGTAAGAGAGACCTGATCCAAGGCTCCAGAGAGCACCCCTACAATACCAGGTACAGTTCTCATCACACCTGTTGGCCACCAAACCAGATTCAAAACACTTAAGGTGGAGGTGTGTCCATATTCACCAAGGATATTCACACCACCAGGCTATTTGCCCAACAGAATGCATCTGAAATACCCCTGTTGCAACTAACACTAGGTAAGACTGCAATCCAAATTGTATAGCTTGCTACAGATCCCCCACCATGCCCCAAGATTCCCACTATACCTTTTGAAACATACTGGGAAATATTATGATACAAACAAACACCCTAATACTGGGTGACTTACACTACCCAGCCATTAACTGGAAAAATTACTTGTGTAACAACATGTGTGCCCAACGGTTCTTGGAAGTCATAATTCCCAATGCTCTGTATCAGGTAACTCATAGTCCCACCAGGGGCTCAAATATCCTAGACCAGGTCATACCAACATGGAAAATCAATGCTCCACACCTATGGTCACCCCATCGGTGGTCAGGTCCGCACATGAGCTAATCACTCTTAACATCCATATTGCACCCCCACAACCCAGTAAGGAAACCTCGGTAACACACATCTCTAAAGCTAATGTCATACTACACATGTCAGACATGATTAATATCATGACACTCATGCAGACGGAAACTGAAAGGCAACTGCTGAATCTACACGAAGGCACTGTATGAGCAATTCCACTTGTGCATGAATCGTGTCATCCAATATAGAACCAAAACACTCCCCACCAAGAAAAAGAAGCCAATGTGGTGGCCCCCTGCCATACATATACTGTACAACAAAAGGAGAAAACTGTTGCAGAAATGAAGGAATATCTAGGATGCAAACTACTCCCTTACCAGCCTCAGTAAGAAGCTGAGATCACTCATAACATCCTCCAAAGCTAGTTATGAACATAATATAGCCAAATATGCCAAAGACAACTGCAAGCCATTCCATATAGCTAAGTGGAGACAAGCCAACAAACAGGGGGGATGCTCCAGACATGACTACAGAATGCAAGCTTTGCTCTTCTTAATTTGGAGTAATGTTGGTTAAACAGGGTTTGTCTGGATATGGCTGGTCTACATGATTTAATACCTGTCATGACAGTGTTATGTATTTGAAGAAACTCCCACCTGTAGGGTTATCTGCAGACTGGCCAGTGCTTGAAGCCTTATATGTCTTGTGTTACTCACAGATTACCTACCATAGAACTGCATCAGTATGGTCTGAGGATTGCAGTCAGTACATGGTGACAGCCATGAGAGTTACTGACTTCATATCCCTCATAGGGCATATGTCACAACAAACCATGTTACAACAGGAAATGTATGAGTTTATCACAGCAACATGTCAATATTGGCCCTTTGTTTGTGCCTCCAGCCACAACTCTGTCATTTTTTGTACATATGTCATGCAGTACGAGGTGCATATGTTCTGTACACCATTATTTATTGACATCATATCTGATAACAAGCCATTGAGATATCAGACTGCTAAGTATGATATGTATAGTAGGGGTTATATTTGAGCACATAACCTGGGAATTCTGTGGTTATGTGTACAGTACTGAGGTCTGTGTACTTATGGTGATTGTCGACAATGTGTGTATTGCGAATATGCACCTTGGCCTGTGTACAGACTGTGGTAGATGTCATTGTTTTTGGCCCTGTTCTATCTGATGCTAAATGCTGCTCCAGTGTATGGTTCCCTATCAGTTTACATGTTTGAAGGGCCAAACATACACATGTCCCATATCACAGACAGGCATTGGACCACACTGTGTAGTTGCCCAGTATATGTAGGTTTAGTGTGTGAGTGGCATACATGAGGATGGTGTTGATCAGGCAGTCCATATACTGTAATATTAAGCTAGTTTACCATATGTGGCTGTGGCTGTGACACATTGGTTGTGAGTATGCACTTCCACACAGGTGTCTGTTACTCTGTGTTGTGACATGCCTTTAGAGACTCCTATATTTGCAGGTACATGTGTATTCCCCCATAAGAAATGTAGGCCAGTGTTGTGGAAGTCTGCCTGTAGTTTGCACAGTGCTTTGTTACATGCCTAGCAGCTTAGTGTACTTACCCAGTGTGATGTTATGTCCAGATATTTGCCAGATGTACTGCTGCCGGGCCACCATAACTGTCATGTATTTCTGACAAAGCAGTGGGATTCTGTACAGATGTATGTCCCTAAGTAGTGGGTAGTATGTGGCCATGTGACCTCTGCACAACCAGTTATTATGTGTCAGGACAGACAGGAGTCTGTGAATGCATAACCTGTGTGGGCATATGCATTCCAGTATTTATGTGATATACCCATTTACATGGCTGTTAACATCCACATTGTCAGGCTTGGTCCACACGTCTTGCACTAAGGTGTTCTATGTATACTTCTGAACTGA